>NW_026059629.1:0-44023 GCF_023721935.1 Panthera uncia | reverse complement strand
GCCATGTATGTTAAATATATATATATATATATATATATATATATATACATTAGTTGCTCTGTGAGCTGTGACTTGACAAAGCTCCAGGGGTCTTAGCTTTACATTTGCAGCAGTATTTTGAGCAGAGGAAAGAAACAAAGTAAGGCCAGTTATCTTGTTCTATTACATATTATTCTTATTCTATAGCCCCTAAACCTGATTAACTTGCTATCAACTGTATTGAAAGAAAGGACTGCTTCAAAAAGAGAAATCTTGTAGGCATCGACTGATGGGATAAAGAAGTCGTACAAAAACTAGTAGCCATGATTGTGTTGTCTCTAGTAGAGAAAACTGTGGCTTTGGATAACATCAATATACAATTTTTCTTTCATTTTGGTTTCAGTCAGACCCTACCCCATCAACCCAAAAGCGAAGAGCTTTCACAGCGAGCTTTGGTACCATATTGACCTCTGGCTGTTCCTACTGGGGCACATGTGTTGTGCATTCACAAAGCTACCAGCCAGTTTTGCTTAGGAGATTGACCTTTGCTTGTGATGAAAACCCTCGAAAGCATGTTGAAAACAAAAAGGATTTTTTTTCTTACTTTCTGAGGAAAATAAGCAGATCATCTGAAGCCTTCATCTGTGATCCCATGACGCCATTCTGATGGAGCAGGACCCAGCTACGGTCATGGCCTAGGGTCAAAGTCACACGTTACCAATGTAAGAGGAAAATCGCAATCCTTTATTTATGAATTGTCCCCTTCTCATATGAGCCACATTTAAGATAGTGTGGACTTTTAATTTATAAATGTATCATGTTTGCCTTACTCTTGATTTTAAAATTTTCTATAAGTTATGAAAATCCATAGTGTGCTCCTCTTTGATAATCAAAGTGTTTTGAAGTTCTGGAATTAGGTGCAGACAAAATTTTTGCCAGCATTGGAAGCGTTGAAATTTCTACAAAATGAAATTAAAACATGTGCTCTTACAGAGTTTTTTAAGGAAAGAAATACACGTTCTGACTTTCATATCATACTGCCACCTGCAATAAATTAGTCTTTAGGTAGCAAAGTAAGAAAAACATTTTGCTTCAAATAGAAAAATAATAAAGAGTTTACCTAGCATGTTAGAAATTAAAGGCTACAATCATAAGAAATAAATTGCTTTGACTTTAAGATTTCAAAACTAAATATGTGCTATGGTCAACTTTGACATTTTTGGAGATGCTAAAAACAGGAGCAGGTATTTACTGGGTGTTCACTGTAGGCATCGGTGTTAATTTGAGTCGTTTTAGAAGCAGATGTTAAATGTGTAAGGTTTTTACTAGGGAAATAACTGCAAAAGAAAATAAGGAAAGACTCTGGGAAGTTGGGAGATCAAACCCCAAGTCTGATATGCAAGTGAAGCAAGCCTGAATCCAAGTAAAGAAGAGAAGAGAAGCAACTCAGGAAGAAACATCCTAGCCTGTCATGCAGGCTAATGTGCATTTGGTATATATGCCAAAAAGTTTTGAGCTGAGGTCAGCTGACAATGGAATCCCATGTTTCTCAGGGAAGGGTCTGCCTTAGTTTCCCTGCCACATTCAGTTATCAACAAGGAGCAACCAATGGGAAAAATGTCTTGGCACACATCGCAGGAATGAATTTCCAAGCAAAGCCGCTAAGGTCCTATGTTGATTAGGTTTCCTGTAGCCAAGGGTTTGAGAAGCTCATTCTCATCGGCTGTCAGGAAACTATTCTAGCTGTGTGTGGAAAACCAAGAGTCAAAAACAGAATGTGTTGCCTTTCTACGGAAACCTACAATCAACTTTGAAATCTGCTTTGATGTTTCCCATATCAAAATATAAATAAATCAAAATCTTTTTTGAGATGTCGTTCTGAGCAATTACCTGCCTATTGCTCTCCTCTCCTTCCAAAGTGTATCCCTGTAGGACTGCTGACAATATTGGCTCTATCTTTGGCCCTCCATTTTGTTCATGTTCGCTTGATGACCCCCACTGGGGCTATGTGTTCTGGACCTCTTGGAAATTAATACACATACTTTAGAAATGCCCATTAAGGCTAGGTATGTTTTGGCCTCCCATGAATCTGTTAGCAAGAGCGTAGTCTTTCCCCTTCCTGATGCACAAGTGGTGCCAAGAGATCAAATTAAAGGATAGCTGTCAATTAAGTGCATGCCAAACCCTTTGAGGTGCATGTGAAAAACTTTGATCTCATTAAATTGCCGTTTTGTGTGTCCTCTTGCTCTATGAAATCTGTGGACCGAAGTCCAGACTCTGCAGAGAATAACTTCGCAGCTGTTGTGCCTCCTTCTCTGCCTGATCCCCCCTGTCAGTACATTACCCTGAATAAAACACTATGCAAATTGTATGGAGTCACTCCCTTTATTTTCTGGTGTCAAAATGCCTTTTCAGTTGGGGGAATACTCTACCGTCCACTGCCCCACTTTCTAGCAACCCCACATTCCAATGTTTATGCCAAGAATTACATCTTCCCCTCTTCGCTATCAGTGAAAACAGAATATTCCCTAAATCTTGGCATGGTTTTTGGCCCAGTAAGAAAAAGACAGATGGAGTAGACATTTTCAGACTCCCTCTTCTTCTAATGGTCTACATTCTTTTAAAGGAAGTGGTATGTTGGATTGCATATAGCTCGGCTGCTTTAATTGAATAGCAAAGAGTTCTGACCTCTGTAAGTGGGAAAAAGGAAGGGGTTAGCATGAGGATCTCACTCTCTATATGATCTCACTGCTTTACATGTGTGAAATTTCTGTAAATCAAATGTTTGTAAGTTGCAAACACAAGAAGCCTTACGTCACCGTGTGCTTTTTGTCTACACTTTCATCCTCCCTCTATTGATTCACGCTCTCTACAGTACAGATTATGCTACATAGAACATTGTGTTTCTGTGGGTGGGGTGGGGTTGGGAATGGGTATTGGAGAACACTGCAGAATTGTGTGTCTTCACATTGCTGAATATCCAGCAGATCAGTGAGAAAGCAGTGGACAGAGGCTGGGAAAAGTCAGAGTAGGGAAGGAATGACACAAAGGAAAAAAAGTATCCATTTTCAAGGAAGAGTCCCGAAATAGACATTGAAACATTTGAATTCTAATCTATCTTGAATATTTATTAGCTGTGTGGTGGTAAACAACAACAACAACAACAACAAAAATCTAGCTAATGCTTGCGTTAAATAAATCAGAAAAATAATTGTAACAAGTACTTGTAAAATCTTTGAAAACCGTAAGCCCTATACAGACTAAACAAATGTATTATACATTATCGCATGGCAATAAATATTTACACATATTTCTATTGTTCACAAATTTATATTCCCATGATCTGTACAACTTAATTATTTGGTCACTGATATAAATGCTTTCATCTGAGTAAACTCATTCCCCATACGTATTACAGAAGCACAGCTCTAACATAAATGATCAGTTCATGTAACAAACAGATTTGTTTCAGGTAGACTTAGAATCAAGGTGAAAATAATGCTGCCATGACTCTGCTTCTTTTTCTCCAGTCAGCGTATCTACACTTCTCTTTTCGTATATACTTTTTTCATTTTTCCGGCAGAAAGACAATTGCCTAACCAAGAAGGATAACTCCTGGAAATCATACCCTATTTATTTGTTATTTTATATATAAAATAATACTTACGGCTAATGATCCAAAAGGAAAATAGTACTCCCCATCGTTCTCAGAAAGAACCTTCGCAGGGTAATTCTCACTGGTCGACCTGAGTCTTAGTGCTTGTTTTTGAATCATCCTTCCAATAGGGATGCCCTGTCATAATTGGCCTGGTTTAAATGCTCAACTTTGTTGCCATGTGGAACATAATATAAAAAATGGCCTTTCTGCAGGGCCACAATTGAGAGAAATTTCAAAGAACCAGTGAAAAAGACTTGAGGGGTCTGTAGCTTAATTTGAATTGCTGGCATAAGGAAATAAATACCAATCTATTATATTTATAGTGTTGGAATTAGAAGAAGAAAATTGGAGACTGGTTTTGTTAGACAAAATTCTGACAGCTAGAAACCTGTGCACACACTGGGGCTCTGGGAGAAAAGCGAATGGAAAGGAACTGGAAAAGACTTCAGGCATAGGAGGACACTAATGTGCCTTACATTGAAATCGTGACTTTACCTTCAGTATCACTTCATATCTAATGTTTCCCTGAAAATGTGATTATGAATTAGGGATTCTATAACATCCAATCTACCTTACCCAGTTTGGGCAGTTCCACTCCTCCAGGTCAAGTGGTCTATTCCTTTTTTCTTTTAAGTTTATTGATTTATTGGGGCGCCTGGGTGGTGCAGTCGGTTAAGCGTCCGACTTCAGCTCAGGTCACGATCTCGCGGTCTGTGAGTTCGAGCCCCGAGTCGGGCTCTGTGCTGACAGCTCAGAGCCTGGAGCCTATTTCAGATTCTGTGTCTCCCTCTCTCTCTTCCCCTCCCCCGTTCATGCTCTGTCTCTCTCTGTCTCAAAAATAAATAAACGTTAAAAAAAAAAAAGTTTATTGATTTATTTATTTTATCCTGGGGTGAGGAGGGGCAGAGAGAGAGGGAGAGAGAGAGAGAATCCCAAGCAGGCTCTACGCTGTCAGTACAGAACCCGAGGCGGAGCTTGATTTCACGAATCATGAGATCATGGCTTGAACCAAAATCAAGTGTTGGATGCTTCACCGACTGAGCCACCCAGTCGCCCATCAGGTGATATATTTCTTATCAAATTCTACTCCTATGTGGGACCATCTAAACAGGAACAGAAAAATCAGGAAGAAACTCCATGTCCTATCTCTCCTACTGTTTCTCCCTATAGTTTCCAAAATATTTTTCTTTTAAGTATATAATATGTTTAAAATGGCATGGGAGTTTTCAGTGATCAGTTTTCTTGAAAACTTTTTTTTTATGTAAGCCAATAAAAATAATGACTACTCCTAGTGCTTTCTAAAGCGTGATGGTAGGTAGAACTGCTTTCTTTTGACAAAGTCTTATATTTTGTCCCTTCTTTTCCCTGAATAGCTTCGTGTTCATTTCTTACAGTGATGAATGTACTGTATACCTTAAGGCAGTTTTAACTGTAATCAAGGAGGTGGGAGTGATCCACGCAGGAAATTACAGTAAATTTTAAGTACATGTTGGTCCTTACAGCGTGCTCACTCATCTACTCAGGGAAGTAACTACTCATTTTGTTGTATTTTTGAAATTTGTTCTTTTAAAGTGACTAAATTATAATAATCTTCTACACATTTCCTTTATAATGTACTCATTACCTTAGCTGGAAATGAAATACTTAAAGACCCCAGTCTCACAAGAGTCATACATTCTAAATGTAAGTAATTATCGAAGTTTGAAATAGAAATACTTCATCTATTTACCATTTCATTTTCTGATTAAGTACTGGAGATTTTGAGTAGTGCCGGACTGCAGGGGAAAAAAAATCCTTTACTAAATTAAAAAAAAAGTTCTTTTTAGCTTTCTTTTTTCTGAGATTCCGGATTTTTCTTTGAGGGAGGAAGAAGAAAAGTTTAATGTTAGGGCAGAGTGGCACCAATCTTTATTTGAATTTGCTGTCAAAGATAGTCCAAGACGTTAACAAATTGGAAAATGAATTACATGATTTTAGTTAGGTGTATGTTGAAGAAAGGATGGATGAACGAATCGATGGATGAATGAGGCAAACCATCTGTCTTGCTGCCCAGGGTTCTTTCAGCTATTCTACATGAGGCTGTTTGTGCCCTTTTAATCAAACGGCAGGCATTGAGACTCTCTCACTCCAGACCCTCTACCCCTCCACCTCTGACCCAGCTCTCCTCTTTCTCAACATGTGGACTCTGCATGTCTCCTTCTGGCCTGCTTCTCAAGAAAGCAAAAATGACAGATCTTGGAGGCTTTCATATGGGAGTTTGATGTCCTTAAGTTTTAGTTTTACCTAAGGAAGGTGTCTGATTCATTGGATTTGTTTATAAATTCCATTAAGCTGCTGAACACCAAAGAAATTCATGAATCTTTACCATGACTAATGTAATTAACATGTAAATATACAAATTTCAGTTGTTTGTGCCATGTGTATAAAAGGTGGGTATAAATAATCCAAACTGGAGACAAAAGCAAAATTTGAACTATTTTATAATCTCGTCACTTTCCAGAAGATCTATTTTTTATTATAGTCTTCCTGGGGTAATTTGTCACATAGAACGTTTCCTGCTGACCTGCTTTTTAAGAAGGTGGACCGATTTTGAACAAATGAAGTGTTAGCTAAAGAGCACAAAATATTCTTTATATTTAATTTTTAATATTTCATCCTTTTTGCTTCAGATATAAATCAATATAAATAAAGGATGATTTTAACAATATTAAATTCAAAGGTTATAGTAGAAAATCGTCAGGGGATACGTAATGGCGCATAAACAGTATTAAAGCCAGTTTATGATCTAACTGATGTTATACAGCTATAGAATAGTCCACATTGTATGAAACGTTATAAAACAATACAGAGTCTACATATAGGTATGATGCCAGAAAAAAGCTATATCGATATGAAGGACAAACTTGAGTAAGTTGACTACTTACAATTGTACCTCATCATATCATCATCATAAGCAGCAGCACAGCACAGTTATGCTGAACTCACTACATACAGCATTGCATTTCATTTAACACTCTCAATAACTCTTTGACTTATTTATAATTACATTCTAAATATAGGAAAATGAGAATCAGAGAGATCAGGTAACTTATCTCAAGACACACAGCTAGAAAATGGCAACCAACAGGAATTGACTACAGGTTTCTCTTCTTCTAGATCTCTTGCTATCATCTCCTGCTATGCATCCTACAACTTCTCCCAGGCACTCACCTGAGAGTCAAGATATTTACTTGATTTTGCCGCCATATTTCACATAACCTTGTTTTTTCCCTTGCACAGATGGCCTCCATGGAAATTCTCCAACACCCACTTCTACAGTCAAATGTTTTCTTCAATTGTGTATGAAATGGAGGTACAGTATTCCTCACTGTCAACTTAGCTGAAACTAAGATTCTTGGCACATAAGTTTTACTTCTTCTATGTTCTCAGAGTGTTATCCTTGCCACGTCATAAATACTTTTTTATCTCTTACCTTTGGCAAATTATCATCACTGAAATCCAACATGTTGGAAAATTTAGAAATAAAATACTGCCTGAGACTTTGAGATATGGAAGCCAGTTAGATTTGCCCTACACAGTACTCATTCTCTAAGGGCCCTGCCATTTCCAGATCACTTAGATCCTGATACTAAAATATATGAACTTAAAGAGAGGCAAAATCAGGAAAAAAAAAAAAAAAACTGGTTCGAGATGTACAAAGGACAAATCTCATTAGAAGGATTTACAATCCAATTATATAAGTTCTAAGAGACTGGGCAAATTATTGAGGCTATTCATATTATTTTACTAGAGCAGAATTTCACTGTATTGAATAAAAGAATTATTACCTAGACCTTGAAAGAACTGTTACCGATCTTTGTTCTAATATAATTTGATTTACTTATAAAGTATTTCCTAAAGCTAGTGACAATTGTCACGGTTTGTAATAATAATGTTTCCCTTTTTTTCTTTAAATTCAAATCTTAGACTAGATCTTTGAACAAATATAAGTGGGATTAGTGTTGATATTATTGCTGGTTGAGGATAACATACATTTTTATTTTTAATTGTATTAATGATTAACATTTTCTAAATATTATTTTATAACTATTTCTTTATATAATTTTGTTCTGGTTAAAACCTATATAAGGTAGGAAATAAAATGGAGAAAGCAAGATGGGAAAAAAAAAAAAAACTTCGCAGATCACAAACAGTGTTTTTCATTTTAAACTTCAAAGTTTCTCTTGCATTTGAACTAACAGTTCTCCTCTTTAGCAAGAATAAAGGAGGTGGAGGAGTTGATGAGTGAGCAGAGTTAAATCTTTTAAGAACCTGTGTAGACATGTCTCTTGAGAAATTAAAGAATATTATATATGGAAATGCTTCACTGCTAATTAAAACTGCTGCGCAGTTCTGAAATAAAGCTTAGATAAGGTGTCTGAAACTCTGATTTCTATTCTCAGTCAAATTCTGACTCACTATGCAAATTTGGGGATTTTCCTTAATCCCTTCTTATGATTCCTTTCTCTAATTTCACCAGCAAAGAATTACCTCTCTTAATTATATATATTTTTAATAGAAATGACGATCAGTTTCATATGCACCCTGATTCATTCATTCAAAAATGTCTTTATTAAGTGCCCATGAGCTACCAGTTGTTCTAAGTGCTAGCATACAGCAATGAGCATGAGAGTCAAGATCTCCATTCTGAGGGAAACTTATAGGGAGGCAGGTCGACAATAAATGAGCAAAAACATAAATGAATCTGATAATTTGAGGTTGTGATAGGGATTGGAAAGAATTCAGGGTTCTGAAACAGAATGATAGGGAATTGTTGCATTTCGTTGTTAGGGAAGGTTTTTCTGAGAAGTCGACGGCTAAGAAAAGACATGAATTTTAGAAAGCAGTGTTCTCAATGGAGGACAAGGCCAAACAAAGGAGGAAGTTAGAGGTAAGCTTAGAACGTTCAAGAAACATATCCCTGTCACTTCAAGCTTGGTTAACAAAAATTCCCATGCATGATCCTCTGTGTCTTTCTCTAGTTCAGATATGTAAGCAATAAAAACTTTGAAGGTTGCCTGTTGAAACTGGTGGAACCAGAACTTCAAAAGATTTGACCTATTTAGGGGCACCTGGGTGGCTCAGTTGGTTAAGCATCCGACCTCGGCTAAGTTCATGATCTCACGGTTCATGATTCAAGCCCCTGTCGGGCTCTGTGCTGACAGCTCAGAGCCTGGAGCCTGCTTCAGATTCCATGTCTCCCTCTCTCTACACTTCCCCTGCTCACGCTCTGCCTCTGTCTCTCTCCCAAAATTAATAAATTAAAAACTATATTTGACCTATTTAATCACCATTAAAAGTGAGCTACAAGACAACCAGCAAGATTAGCTTCAGATTTCATGTGAACAAAAACAAATGTTTATTTCACACCATTGCAAGTTGGAGATGTATCTACCTGTAATATGAGCCAGAATTACCTAAATAATACAGTTGAGAACCCGGCTTTTGCTTTAAGTGCCGATAGGATGTGCTAACAGATTTCAAGCAGGGACAGTCATGTGATTTTATTTATGCCCCTAAACTACTACTCTGTCTGGTTTGGAGAATGATTTGTGAAGGACCAAGGGCAAGAAACCAGTTAGGAGCAGAATAATCAGAAGTTGATGGTGGCTTGGACTAAGGTGGTGGTCATAGAGATGCAGGAAAGTGAACATATTGCAGATATATCTGAAGACCTGGAAGACAGACAGGATGTGGAGGTGAAGTACTGAGAGTACAAAAGGATCTCCTGACTCTAAGTTTTATGATTTGAGCAATGAGACAAATGTCGGTATTACTTTATTAAATGGAAAGACGGTAAGCAGAATAATCCAGTCAAAACTTATTATTGGAGGGACTTTTGTGACATCTGTGGTCAGAGCGTCAGAGCAGATCAACCCATCTCCGTATTGTGCTTCCCCCACAGATGTTTCTGTGAACTCTGTGGTTTGGGTGGGGGATAAGGAGACAATCGGTGAGAGAAAAACTACTAACGGTTAGGTGAAATGAAACCTAAGGTTTTCTTATTTTAGGAAATATAGTAAGATTCAAAAATACCTGTATACACTGCCTTTAAAATGGACAATAGATAATTAAAAAGCATAATTGTTTCAGAAATGACTAAAAAGTAAATACTGGTTAATACTTAGGCGTAAGTCTCAATTCTAGTTCCAAATTGTGAACTCCACTAGTTATCCTTAACCTCCTTTATTTGCCCATAAATAGAACAGAATATAACAAATATGTTTTTCTCAATAAGCTTATTATTATATATAATATCATCAAAATAAAATCCAAGAAAAAGCACTACGCAAATTATAAACCACTATAAAATTGTTGGTTAACATTTATATGACTAACCCTTCCAAAATAAATTCAGGTGGTCAGGGTAAATTCCAACTTTAAGAACAACATAATGTCATATTTTGCTAAAATGATATTTTGTCCATGAAGAAGTTGTGTGGAAAACAGAATACATGAAAAAAGAGTATAAACACAGCGCTAATTTCTAAAGACATTTCTCAAATGCACTCCCTTGGAAGTGGAAATCCCAAAATTAATATATTTTGGAATGTTGGAAAGGTTGAAGAAGATAGTTAATTCTATGCCTAGTTACCAGTTTTTCCAAAAAGCAATTCATAGCTTACAATTCAATCTGAAGAATATATATAAACCTAAAGTAGGAAAAATAAAAGACAAAGCATACAACCTATTTTGAAACTACCAGGTGGAAAACTTACCCTTCATTTAATTTTCAAAAAATGCCTAACACTATTGACATCACTAGCATTGTGAATAGTGACACATGCTGGGCATGAACAATTTAAAAACTAATTTTTCTCACTGTCTGGTAAAGACAGAGTCAAACATACACAGTTAGGAAAATGAATGTAGTTGTTGTGACAGAACAATGTCAGACTGGAATTTAAAACCGATTTCAAAATGCTACGTTTGTGTGCTGCAGAAATGTCTCTTTTGGAAAAAGTTTTTTGTTTTTTGGTTTTTTTGGTTTTGTTTTCAGAAAATGTCAGAATTTTACAGTTTGATTTCAAGGCATATTTTATATATCTCAAAGTTCAACTCTGGAGAGTGCATCTGCCAGAGAGTGAAGAGAAATTGACAAAAGCAAACAAAACAAAATAACTGACCCGTCATAGTATCTAAAATGGCCCTTAGGGGCGCCTGGGTGGCGCAGTCGGTTAAGCGTCCGACTTCAGCCAGGTCACGATCTCGCGGTCCGTGAGTTCGAGCCCCGCGTCAGGCTCTGGGCTGATGGCTCGGAGCCTGGAGCCTGTTTCCGATCCTGTGTCTCCCTCTCTCTCTGCCCCTCCCCCGTTCATGCTCTGTCTCTCTCTGTCCCAAAAATAAATAAAAAACGTTGAAAAAAAAATTTAAAAAAAAAAAAAATAAAATGGCCCTTAAAGCCGTGTCCTGAAATTAGCATCATGGAGTAATCCTCTATCCTTGAGTGTGGGCTGGATCTAGTGACTCACTGCTAATGAATAAAATACATCAAAAATACCTGTCACTTCCAAGATTAGATTACAAAAATAGTCTTCACTTCTCTCTCTCTCCTCCCCTGCCTCCGAGAGAAGCAAATTGTGACACTGTGAGAGGCCCTTAGGAGAGCCCATGGGGCAAAGAATGGATGTCTCCCTTCGGCCACCAATCAACATGGATCTGAGAGGAGCCAGCAGAAAGTGAGTGAGCTCAGAAACACACCCCCCTCTTGCTGAGCCTGGAGATGGCTGCATTCCTTCTTCCACCCCTTGAATGTAGCCTTCAGAGAGATCTTGAATCACAGGCACTCAGCAGAACTTCATCTGGGATCCTGACTCGCAGGGACCCATAGAAATCATGAACAATTGTTGTTTTCAGCCATTATGTTTTGAAGTAATTTATCACCTTCCGATAGATAACTAATACTGGCCTTTACAGCTAAAATTTGGGGGAAATATTTAGCACCATGCTGCTTTACTTAAAACTCTCTATTGTAAAATTTTATTTTTTTTCACTTTGTTCACAAAAACATGCCTCAGAAACGTCATATGTACATATAAAGTCTATTTTATACCATTAGATTTTTCTCTTCATCAGAATATGAAAACTAAAGCAAATACTTTGTCCCCGCCCCCCCTCCCCCCCAAAAAAAAGTCTTATTGTTACACTAGAGAAAAGTTGGTGAGCAACCAGCGGTAATATTCCGCAATTACAGTCATCCTTTTAAGATTTTTAAGTTACTTTTCAGGAGGAATTTTTTCCAAACCTTTCAGCTTCACACTACATAAGGGTGTGAACGTAAGACAGTTTCTGAAACTAAAGCATCCACGTGTGAGTGTTAACAGAGCTTTAAAATGTAAAGGGGAAAAGTTGTAACTGTCGATCACGGCAGCAGTGTGATGTCCTTGCAAACTGTAAAGCAGCTTTCTGATCTAAATTTAGGGAAGCTGGCTGCGGATCCCCTGTTAAATGAGGATTTGAGAAAACAATTGTTTTAGCCACGCATCTGAGCCGGGATAGTGTTGGCAAGATTACCTTCCAAGCAAAGCTTTCAAAAACAGAGGAGGGAACAAAAAGTTCCTGACGTTTGTACCAGTCAGAGATAAAGTGTTACAAACAAGTGACTCCAGATAATTATTTTGAAGTGACTCAGGGATGATTTTTAGATGTCTGCTAATAAAAGGAAACACTGATTTTCCTCTATATTTTTTAGGGAGTAGCCCTTCCATCTGGCTTATTTCCATGAACCAAGACCTAGAAGAATGTTCTAACGTAAACCCTGGTGTGAGATAAGATTTTAAAAAAGTTTGTTTGTGACAACTTCAGTTGTTTAATGTGAGAGGCTGAAGGATAGCCAGTTAGCCCGCATTCACTGTTTCCCCTTCCATAGCTATTCTTGTCCTTTCTCTGTATATACATATATACATAAAATAAACTTTTATGAGAAGATGAGTAAGTTAAGAGGTAGGGGTTAACTTTACTTCTTGGCTATTTGGAAAGACGAAAGTATGTCTAACAAGAGAACCACAGCTCTGTCCCCATCAAACACATGATAAATATGGTTTTTAACACAAAGAGGGTTCTTATTCAATAAATTGTGGTGCAATAACCGGGTAAGTACTGAGAGGTGGAACTTAACTAACAAGCAGTTAAGAAAACACTCCATTCAGACAGCATCATTTTGAGACTTGTCTTTGCAACTTGCTGGTTCTCGGTCTTTAGGGAAATCATTTAAGCTCTTTTCATCTTAGTTATCTCTTCTGTAAAATGAAGATGAAAACACTAGCCATCCAAAAAAGTTGGTAAAGATATTTTATCATGTTAATGTATATAACACATTTAGAAGAGAGGTTGGTTCCTACTAAGTTCTCAACCAATTTTAAATATTAAGAGTTTTAACAGAATAAATTTAGAACACAAATACATATAAATGGTTTTATAATATTCTTTAAAAAATTAATGCTTATTTTTATTTTTGACAGAGAGAGAGAGAGAGAGAGAGAGAGAGAGAGAGAGAGGGGGGGGGGGGAGGGGCAGAGAGAGAGGGAGACACAGAATCCGAAGCAGATTCCAGGCTCCGAGCCGTCAGCGCAGGGCTGGATGTGAGTTTCCAACCCACGAACCGTGAGATCATGGCCCCAGTGGAAGTTGGACGGCCAACCGTCAGGGCCACCCAGGCACCCCTATGATATTCTAAAAGAAAATGCAAAGTTTTATGTTGTCTCAAGATGAATGCACTGGATAACTATTGCTACATATCAAACCTAAACACTTAGTGGTGTAAAATATAAGTTATTCATCATCACTCATGTGTCTTCAGGTTATAGTTAGTGCTTCAACTTTTCTAGGCTCAACTTTGAGCAGCTGCAGGGGTCCTGGGAGTCAGCAGTGAAAGGTCAGACACAGCAAGCCTGGTTCTGCTCCACATATCTGTCATCTTCCTCAGGGAACCATCACACTAGCCCATTCCCATGGCAATGTCAGAGGCAAAACTGAGTAAGGAAAATCCTGAAAGATGTCCTAAGTCTTAAGCATGACACCGGCACGTTCTTTAGTTCTCCTGAAATCTTTTGGTTATCACAGGTCACATGCCTGACCATGAAACACAGGGTAGGGAAATAAAATCTGCTGTGTTGGTGGGAAAGACTGCAAAGTCACATAGCCAAGGTGGGAGTACAGGGAAGAGTATATGATTGGGGCCAAAAATGCATCTATCTGTTCACAAGAGAAAAGTCCTTGCAAGGACATTATGAAATAAAGAGTAATATGAACTCTATGTCCGAGCATAAAAAAGGCAAGCAAAATTAAGGGAAACAATAAAATTAAATTCTTTATTGCCAAAGTCAGTATAAAAAGATAAGAAAATCCAATGGAAAACATGAAAATGGAGATGAAAACATGGAGAAACAGACACTCATAGATAATTCTAGATGGGGCCTAACTAGGTAAAATTTTCTTGTGGTCATTCTTTCACTGTAATTCAAAAGTCACTGAAATTATTTACCTTATGCCTATTATTCCTACAACAAATGATATTCTAAAACTCTTGTCTAGGGGGGTATCACAGATGCACACATACATTGATGTATAATATCACAAATCAAAATAAAATTCACAATATTAAAACATCTTGAAAACAGGTATTATTTTCAATAGGCTCTAATGAAATATATATCACAAGTAACCAAATAAATAGTCACGTTGTAGAAGTAAAAAGTTCTTCACAATGTTTTGTTAAGTTGACATTTTTCAAAGTAAGTCAAAATTAAATAGTGATATTAAATATAAAAACTACTCTTGGATAGTCATAAAACACAATAGTCTATTAAAGACTCTGAAAAGCGATGCAGTGGGGAAAAAAAAGCAAAACACAACTTCCTGAGGATATTTGACATCATAATCACCAAATTAGCTCAATAACATCTATTAACATCTGATGAATTACAGCTCAATATAATATACTGTTTAGAATCATTATGCTAAATTTACCAAAAGAAAGTGGTAAAAAAAATCATAAGTAGAATTATACATGATCAAGATGACAATTTTTAACCATATAAAACTGAATTTAAAAATTCAGAAAGAATATTATTTTTGTACACTGTAATGTACATATTTAAAATACATAATACTGTACTATCATATATAATTGTGTGTGTGTGAGTCTATGGAGAGAGTTTAAGAGAAAGAGAGAGAAGGAAAGAGAGATAGGTAAGTGTATAGGTAGAGAAGCTTTGTGCGGAAGTAAAAATTTATATTCTGGAGTTGAACAACTCAAACTCAGCCCATCACTAAATGGCAATCACCTTTTTTTAAATTAAGAGTTTTTAGGTTTTTTTAAATATATATATTATACAATGAATGTGCACTTATATGATCAGAAAGTGATAATTATAGAAGTAAATATTTTTGGTACATTTACATTTCTAAATGGAATTTATAAAAAAAAATATGACCCTGAAAAACAATGTTAGCAGTTACTAAAATGCAAACTATCCTATGAATTTGTAAAAGTAAAAATAATAATAAAAAAGATCCTCTTGAACAATTCTTATTTAGAGATATAGTTCTTAAGTAGAACCCTTTATCTCATCTTTATAATATAAAGTGTTCTTGAATGTTTTTAAAACCCTGTCTTTAGATTTCTTTAACACTATTGTTAGTTCTCTAATTTATCCAGTGGTGACAGTCTCCAATTCTCCCAAATTACTCCTCAGTAGTAGTCAAGAGTTTGAGTTTGCGTTGTATATTTTTCACGGGTAGAGCATTTAAAATGCAATCTTCTGAGGTTTATTCTATGTGGAAAAAAATAAGCAACAGAAATTTTGTAGGAATTCATGCAAATAGAGAAAATGAGGACGTTAGCCAGCTTTATTAAACACATCAAGCATTCAGGACTTTCTTGATGTTCTTATACTCCCATGCGATGTAACTCCATAGGCGTTTCATAAAGCTTTACCTGGACAAAACGGTGTAGACAAGGCCAGTAGCCAGAGTTGTGATGCGGAGCTCAGTGAAGCCAAACGTGAGACAGAAGTGAAAGATTGAAAGCTTGTGACGCACTGTGCTGAGTGGGCAGATGTGTTTTTTTTCTTGTTTTGCTGCTTTTCAACTCAACAAGGCTTACTCTGGAATAATTTAACGTGGCAAATCGATATAGAGAACCAACATTTTACTTTTATGTTTGAATTTTATATCTGAGATTATTCCTATATTCACTGAAAGCATTCGCATGTCAACTGTGGTCAACACCGCCAACAGCTCTTGAAGGGGAGTGAATCTCTCACTTTTAAGTTGTAGACACAAGAAGTGGCCGACTGCAGTGTTTATTCCCTAATGCTTCAGGGATAAGAATAAATATTTTGGGATGTAAACCACAGCGAAGCTATTTCCTCAGTAAGGAGGATGTGTGAAGCCACTTTTGTGAACAGATGAGGACTTGGCCCCTGGCTCCTGAGTGAAGAGAGGAAATGGAGGAAAACAATGGCTGTAGGCAGGACAGAAGCTACGCATTACCCACATCAGAAGCTGACTTCGCACTAATTGCAGGAGAACAGCTTGAGACTCAGAAAGCTTGCACCAGTATTCATCTTAGCACCTGGAAGACCAGAGAGCCAACTGAATTGCTCCCAAAACCCGGAAGATATGAGCTGAAGAGTCACGGAGTTGGCATGGTCAGCAAGACAAGAGGATCTCTTATTTCTGGGAAAATGCTGAACCGCGAAATTAGATATTTAAGATTATTTTTTTGTAGGACTTGTAGTTTACACATCCAATCTACAGATTTACATCCTTATTAATTTTTCTCCTGATAACTTTGGGGGTCTACAGAAGTAAGGAGCATTTCAATGCCCAATGAAGATTTTCTAAGATGTGGTTATTGTGACTACAGCTAAGGGGGGTGTCTGTGTTTCTCAATAAGCTATCCGTAGACTGTCAATGCCATGTTTTAATGGTTGTATTCTTTTTTTTAATGTTTATTTATTTTTGAGAGAGATAGAGAGAGAGCAAGAGCAGACAGAGCATGAGTGGGGAGGAGCAGAGAGAGGGAGACACCGAATCTGAAGCAGGCCCCGGTCTCTGAGCTGTTAGCACAGAGCCCGATATGGGGCTCAATCTCAGGAACCTCGAGATCATGACCTGAGCTGAAGTTGGGTGCTTAACTGACTGAGCCACCCAGGAGCCCCTTAGTGGTTCTATTCTTAGTGGAGATAATTACCTCCCAGTATTTCTCTCTCTCCCTTTGATTTATCTGGAATCTGGCTTACTTTAAAAAATATATATCATTTTTTTCAGTCTTCCCTCATTTTATTTTATTTATTTTTTAAATTTTATTTTCTTTTATTTTTTTTTTAAATTTACATCCAAGTTAGCATATAGTGCAACAATGATTTCAGGAGTAAATTCCTTAAAAATATATCATTTTAATTTCATTAGCTATGCTAGGTAAATTGTGGTGGTCACTTTCAAGACAAAAGATTTCTACCACTTGTAATATTTAAGAGTCTTTACACATACAGAGGTGGCATATTTTCCTAATTGTTATTAAATACATTTATTCTGGCAGAAGTGAACTTACAATAAGGGAAACATTTATTCATTCACTTTCCTTGCTCTGCTATAACATCCATCTCTCTTTAATGATACTTCAATGTGTCTAATAAGGTCAAGATAGTCAGAAACCATGTGTGGCTGCTTCTAAATTTATTGGTTAAGGCACCGCAAGAATAACACTTAACCAGGATGTTTTTGTTAGCTTCCTGCCATGTCTTGAATTTTTCTTCCTACCCTGCTGTAAATTGCTCATCCCTTAACTTCATTCCATAACTCTATCAAGCACTGACATGACTAATTTGTGTTCATTGCTTTGGATTTATTGTGATGTTGAGTGTTATTCATCCCGGCTTGTAGAAGCTTAACCCCTTTTGGCTTCTTGCTTCTGCGCCTGGCCAGTATTGCTACTGGAAAGCCTCTTGGCTGGACATTACTTACCAAGTGAATCTCTTTGTCTTGCCCAAGTTCTGAAACGTTGGCCTCCTGACTATATCGAGCTTTCGTTCAGTCTTATACTTTAGCCGAGACAAGCACTTGTTATGAGAAAAATCAGTTTAACCAACCAGGGTTCTATTCTTTCATCGCTCTGATTGTACCATAGATATAGAATCCCTACTTAAAGTGCTAATTATTGCATATGGGATTATAGATTTGAGTAGTCCAAATGGACCTTATCATTCCCCCAAGTTCAATTGTTTTCTTCCAGAGAGCTGGAGATGTTAAGCTACTTGTTTCCAGTCATACAATTTTATACTACTAAAGGCTTGTATAAAAAGCAAGACGTGTGATTTCAATCTAATTCTATTTTTTCTAGAATTATTCCTTCGAAGTAATATGCTTATTTACTTTGATAGCCACATTCATTTTCCCAAGTGACGAATATTAACTTTAGACACACAGGTATTTCTTATGTAGAGAGTTGTTCAGTGAAGTCGTCCTTCTGACTTACAAATATATGTGTAACTATCAATCTAATCATTTTCACAGTCTCCCAAGTATTTCTGTGCCTGTGACACGAGTGGGGGGTGGGGGTGGGCCCAGCCTTAAGCAAAAACAAGAAACTCACAAGGATAACTCCTTTGCTCTCTGATTACTTTTGTGTGCCCAGTTTCTTTTTTTTTTCTCTAAGCGATTCCTTTTAATAAAACTATTTGGGGGCAAAATAATGTATCTACTGGTCTCAATCATGCACATATTGAGAAGTGAAATAAAAGCAACTTCTGACAGCTGTCACATCAGAGACAGGATCTAGCTTATGTTGAACATAAGCAATATCATAGAGTAATGTATGACAAAGCCACTATGTGTTGGTGACCATCAAGACAAAAGACCACATTTATATCTGAGTAAGAAACCACACACACACACACACACACACACACACACACACACACGTCTAAACCACAAAAGTGACCAAATATCCCCCTCTCGTGGCCAAAATGAGGAATTGCTCTTTATTTACCATTTGGAGCTTTAACTTGACTCCTTTTAATACTTCTTTCCTTCTAGATAAAAGTTAAGACGCAAGATCATATAATTGCTTCCATTTTCTCACAGCATCAAAGGCAGAATAAAACTTCACTTCTCTTTAATCTCCCCAAAATTTCCTACTTCATGCACAAATCATATAATAACACCCTCCCAACATCAGTTACTGAGATGCCCCATGATACACTAAGGTATGGGTTCTTCCTCAGCGAAGAGTCAATAAACCAACTTTGACACTACAGGTGTATTCAAAGTGTATTTGAAGAAGGGCAGTGGTGTTCCTACAGAGAAATTCAAAAAGTTATGTCTGCAAGAGTTATTTTGTATTTAAAACCATAAGTTTGCAATGAACTTGTTTCCCCCAAATCTGAGAGAAGATTCTCTCAGAATAAAAGAAGTTGTGATAAAAAAAACCATTCAATATCCCTGAAATGAATCATATTAGGTATTATCCCACAGAACCTACCATATTTAGTCCAGGGTCCTGTCATAACCAGCACTTCTGTAAGTAGACCCTGCATAAGAAAGACTAGATTCTCAAGAAATCCATATTGCCAATAATGGTGATTTATTTCTATTTTACTAATAGTTATCAGTTACCTGTTAAGCATGAGGATCTACAGCAGATTGGATTCTGAAATAACAGACGTTGAGAAGAGATACTTGTTAGGGATCCACACTTGTAAAGGGAAGAAGGAAGTAAGATGGGTCAGAAAAAGAAATTAAACCATGTTGCAGGATGACAAAGTCTTGGCCAATTGGTGGATATCTCTGGATCCAATATTATCCATTAGAGTGTCCTTCATTGGCCCCACATGCTCATCATTTATACTCCAACTCTCAGTCACTAGATACAGGATGCTCTTTGAGCCACGCGTCACTTCAGACAAGATGACTGACTGTAGCATTAACACACAAATACATTTAAAAGTTACATTAGTTTTAGGGGCACCTGGGTGGCTCAGTTGATTAAGCGCCTGACTCTTGATCTCGGCTCAGGTCATGATCTTGTGGTTCATGAGTTCGAGCCCCACGTTGGGCTCTGTGCTGACAACGTGGAGCCTGCTTGGGATTCTGTCTCTCTCTCTGCACCTTCCCTGCTCATGTGCGCTCTCTCTTTCTCTCTCTCTCAAAATAAATAAATAAACATAAAATATAAATAAATGATAATTACATTCTTTTTACCTATTTCTTCAGCAATGTCTATTTTATGTTGTAGGGATTTCTCCATCTTTCCCTGCAGAACTTAAATACTCTGTTAGCTAATTACCTGGTTCTCCACTCACTTTTATTTATTTCAAGACAGACATTGCTGATTCGTTAATTCCTTTCTTTGTCATTCTTAATCCCATTATGATTAAGCATCTCTCAAATTTATGGGCAATTTTCATTCTGTTTTGTTGTTTCAGAATTAAATTGTCCTGGGTATTAAAATCCATGAGACAAATAATCAAAAGTAAGAGAATAGGAATCCTCGGATGTCACCAACAAGGAAATAAGCAAATAAAATGTGTGACAGAATTTTAACATTTACAAAGAACGAGGAAACTTTATATCAGAATTTGCATAAGTATCTCAATGACCTGTCACTGGCTTTTTTTCAAGAGATTATATTATTTATTCATAGTATATGGCAAAAAGAAATCTTTTGCCATCTTTTTTAAAAACTACAAACATAAATACATCAACACACTCGTCACAGATAATGTGCCTACAGCCAGTGGGAGTATGGTTATAAACTAGTTGTTTAGGGTGGATGAAGAGAAGAGAAAAGTGTGGTTGGGGGTCAAGTGGTCCAAGAGAGAAGAGAAATGGGAAAAGAATTTGGGGTGACACGGACGTATTTAGTGAGCTCTGACTAGAGACTTGACATTGTACTTGGCATTTTATAGGTTATTTATTTTCTTCAGCAGAATTGAAATATACATAATATACAAAAAAAATTGCACATATTCGATATACACATTTTGATGAGTTTGGACACATGCATACATCCATGATACCATCTCATAATCAAGGTAATAAACATATCCATCACTTCCAAAAGATTTTTTGTGTTCCGTTGCTTGTGCGCACGTCTGTGTGTGTGTATGTGTGGTAAGGACACAACATGAGATTTATAAGTTTTTAAGTGCACAACACCGTATTGTGAACCAAAGGCACCATGTTGCACAGCAGATCTCTAGAACTTATTCATCTTGCATAACTGTAGCTTTATACCCATTGAACAACTCCCCGATTCCCCGTCCCTGTCTCCCTGGCATCCACCATTCTACTTAATGCTTCTTTGAGTTTGACTATTGTAGACATCTCGTATAAGTGGAATCGTGCAGTATTTATCCTTCTGTGTTTTTCTCTTTTAACTTACCATTCGTGTTACAAAGGGTGATATTTCCTTTTTTTTTCCAAGACTAAATAATATTTCATTGTATGGATACACCGCATCTACTTTTATCAGTTCATCTGTTGATGGGCATTTGGATTGTTTCTATATCTTGGCTTTGTGCATAATGCTGCAATAAACATGGGAGTGTGGATATGTCTTTGAGATTCTGATTTCAGTTCTTTTGGCTATATACCCAGGAGGAGGATTGCTGTATCATATGGTAGTTCTAATTTTAACTTAAAAAAAAAATGTTTGTTTACTTTTGAGACACAGAGAAAGCACGTGTGTGTGAGTGAGTAGGGGAAGCTAGGTAGAGAGAGAGGGGGACACAGGATCTGAAGCAAAACTGTGCTGACAGCAGAGAACCCAATGAGGGGCTCAAACTCATGAACCATGGGATCACCTGAGTCACACAGGCACCACATTAACTTCTTAAAGAAACTCGTAGTGGCTGTATGTACTATTTTACATTCCCACCTAGAGTTTACAAGGGGTGCAATTTCTCTACATTTTCAGCCATGCTTGATACCTTTTGTTAGACAATAACCATTCTAACAGCTATTCCTATTTAGGATATCAGACCCCTAATGAGTTGATATCTCATTGTCCTGTTGCTGACTAGTGACGGTGAGCAGTTTTCATATACTTGTTAACCATTTGTATGTGTTCTTTACAGAAATGTCTATTCAAATTTTTTACCCATGTATTCATTGGGTTATTGATTTATTTATTTAGCTATTAAGTTATGGTAGCTACTTATATATTTTGGAAATTAGCCCCTTATATTAACCCATACATGTGATTTACCAATATTTTCTCGCACTTTGTTGTTTGCCTTTTAATTCTGTTGACTGTTTCCTTTGCTCTGCAGAAGATTTTGAGCTGGATATAGTTCCACCTGTCTTGGTTTGCTTTTGTTGCTTATACTTTTTGGAATCATATAGATGAAATCATTCCTAAGGTCAATGTCATGAAGTCTTATCTCTATTGAAACTGCTAAATAGACTCATAAAAAGAGAAAAGTCAAGTAAATAAAATTAGAAATGAAACAGTAGACATTACAATCAATGCCACAGAAATACAAAGGATCATAAGAGACTACTATGAACAATTATACACCAACAAATTGAATCATCTGGAAAAAATGGATGAATTGTTAGAAACATGCATCCTACCAAGACTGAATTATGAATAAATAGAAAATCTGAACAAACCAATTACTAATAAGGCAACTGAATCAGTAATCAAAACCTCCCAAAAAAAGCTCAGCACTGGATAGGATATATCATTCAATTTTCAAGTATAAATTTATTAAGGAATAGTTATTATTTGTATTTTACCGATGAATAAGATAAATGTTAGAGAGGCTAAATAACACAGAGCCTGTATACCACAACTACAGATAGCCTGACTCTAAAAACATACTCTTTCCACTGCCTTGTTGGTTCCAAAGCTGACTACGGGGTTATATTCTGCCTAACTGATTGAATTTCAACGTTACATTTTCAAATTTTTAAATATTTAAAGGATGTATTGATAGTACCTCATCACTACATTAGATCAGATTCATCTTCTTTTCTTTCTCTGAGCTGCTTTTTTTTTTTTTGCTTTTTTAATTTTTTTTTCTTTCTCTCTTTTTTTAATATGAAATTTATTGTCAAATTGGTTTCCATACAGCACCCAGCGCTCATCCCAAAAGTTGCCCTCCTCAATACCCATCACCCACCCTCCCCACCCTCCCTCTCTGAGCTTCTTTTTTAAAAAAATTCCTTATAAGTTGTCCATTCCCCATTGCTGTTTCCTTGTATTCATTCTCCATCAAACTTTTCTTCACATCTATGGAGCTAGCTGCCTCTCGAACCATTACTTCAAATTCTTTAAAAATTCATTCTGACAATATGTGTCTTACAAATAACTCAAATTCAATGTGTACAAGTTTGTGCTCATAAACACTCCAACCACATCAGTGTTTTCTCGATACCTGTTTGTGTGTCTGCCCAACACCTCATTCTTCTGAAATCTGAAACCAGATGAGGATTTGGGCCCTTGACCCTTTTCTTTTTTTAGGCAAGTATTTAGTATCAAAAAAAATATATATCTAAAATACCTGTTAGATTTTAAAACATCCATTAGTTACCATGCCTACGAACATCATCAAGATTTACCTATTATTATATCTTGAAAAGATTATTGAAAAAACAATCTGTCTTTTTCTAGTCACTCTTTATCTAATCTATTCTACCCAATAAGTCCAGGTTGGTCCGGTTAAATACATAATCTGTAAGTAGGGTATGACTGCATAAAAACCATCTGGGATTCTTTGTTTAATGATAATTCCAAATCTTGTACCCTGGCATAAAGACATTCTAGTATTATTTATGATATTCCTTAGACCCAGAATGCTATGCTTTCTCCACTAACAACCATTGTTTCCCATCTTCCCACATGCAATTGAAACCCTGCTTCATTAGCTCTGTCTCATCTAGCCAAGGATGATTTGTTTTATTCTGCTTTTAAAAAGAACTTTGTTTATACATTTCTTAATTATTTATCCAATGCTTCCTTAGAGAATGGATGTTGGTTTCTACATTGTTATACACTTATGGGCAGGCATAACACCATTCTTCACTCTTGCTTGGTCAGCCTCCCTGAAATGGATTTTCCCTACATCTTATCATTAACACTAATTGCCTTGTATTATGTTAGATGCACTAGAAACAGCCTAGAAAAGTGATGTATTGAGGGAATAATTTTAGATAAAAAAAAGAGTTAGATTTAGGGGAAAAATAGTAAATGTGGATATTTGCTCAGCTAAAGATTAGATTCCATCTCATCTTATAGGGAGCTCTGGAGTACAAATCACAACATAAAATTCTTCCCACTGTATGGCAAGGAAAAGAAACTTTGGTAATTTCTGTCAGTTCATCATTGGCCTGAAGCTCCCTCCCACTCCCGGGGCCAAAAATGTGGAATCCCCTAGATGAGTCAATTCTTGTTGGAGTGTAGGTGGTTTCCAGACAAGATGGCTGCTGTGCATCATTTGCAGCTAGGGTGTGTGTGTATTAACCGGGTGAGGTGATATGGCCAGGGCAGTAACACTGTCTACTCCAATATCTTTCTTACACCATTCAAGTCAACCTTCTTCTCTCATTAAGTTTCAACTTTTTTCTTTTATTAAGTTTACTTCATTCAGGCTCTGTTTCTTCAAGATTTTATTTAATCACAATTTCTGGGAAAACTTATAAGAACAGAGTTAGTGAGACAAAGTAAATTCCCTTCTGCTGCATTTGATATGGAATTTGTAAATTCCCTTCTCTCCTCCACTACTCATTCTAGATTACCCTCCTCTTGGCTAGCAGTTCTTCTGGAATGAGGGCTTCAAAGTGCTTGAGTGGCAGGCATAGATTGACGTTTAATGGAAATCCTACTGTGTCCCCTGGTAGAACTGTCTCCTTATGACAACCAAAACTTGAGATCCACAGAACCTAAAATTATTAGAACAAGAAGCACAAATACTCCAAAAGGATCATTGAAAATGATGATGAATCAAACACTTCTGTAGCTACCCTTTGCTTTCCAGAACTATGTATTCTACCTCTTGGAGAACTGGCATGATGTAATGATCACTTTTTAAGGCATTATCTGCAAGTATTACAAAAGTGTCTTCAACATATAATTTCATTTTTAGTCAGGCTGGAAGTTTGTAGATAAGCTCAAAAAAGATAACTCCACTCCTCCAATAACTCAGGCCAAATACAATCATCTTTGACTTCTGAATTCTATCACACACTCTATTCATTTAATCATGATATCCATTTTGTTTTGCATTCAAAATATGTTGAGAACGATTACTTCTCACAGCTTCCATTGTTAGCAACATAATCCAAGAAACAATAACCCTTCACTTCCAAGCCATAAAACTGAGTCTTCTTTATTTTGTTCTGGCCCCACCTCCAGCCACACTCCTGATAACGGATCTGATCCTTTGTAAAACAGACTGGTCTATACCACTCTTCTGTTCATACCCTAACAATGGCTCTCCGTCTTACTCAGAATAGAGTCCAAAATTTCCTATGAAAATCTACAAGTCATACTTTGTATCCAAACAACTCGCATTTCAATCACAGATGTGCATCTTATTATTTGTATGGAATTAGCAAGCTAATAGAATTATTCATGTCCCAGTGTAGTATCGAGAATGATATGAGTTGGTGTATATAATATACTGATAGCAGTACCTGGTGTTAAAATAACACCAAATGAAGGTTATCTAATATTTGTGTTGTTTCTGTTTTTATTATTGCTGGTGTTGTCATCCCTGTTATTTTTTTTTTATGATTGTTAAAACAATATTTTTCATGTCATATAATCCTCAAAAGCATATATAATGGCTATGTAATATTCCTATTACATGCCATTTTTTTTTTCTTTCGTCTACTCACTTAATCACTTACTTATATCTAGGTATTACAGCAACTTCTTAGTCTCACTTTGGTGAAAAGAAGTTTAGGTGAGACAGAAAACAATAACATCACTCAAGAAACACATGCATAAAATATATGATTGAATATGTCTTATTATTTTCCCTGACAATCCTACCATAATATATGCTTTGTCTCTCTGACATCAGGCCTGAATACTTTAATTATTAAAATATTAAATGTTATAAGATATTAAAATATTCTGATGAGATACATCTCTAAATATGGGGAAAACTATGGAGAGAGTCTTATCCTTTCCTTTCTTTCGTGGAATATGCTGGGCTTAAGGAGAGAATTGTATCCAGAGAGAGGTTAAATGTTAATTCCTTCTATTATAACTTTTCCATGTGTCAAGGTGCTATGTGAAGAAGTAATGTTGTTGTCCAATCACTTCTAACTACCAGCAGTCATGATTATAGAGTAAATTGCGTGAAGCTCTCAAGACAATAGAATCATATATATATATGTGTGTGTGTGTGTGTGTGTGTGTGAAAAATAACAATATCTTCTGTTCTGATTAGCTCATGTCATGGAAACAGAAAGAGTGAATATATCCCAGAATGAAACTTCAGGAAGTCATAATAAAATGAACACATATTTATTATTAATTATTTAAACTAAAATCTTGAAAAATGTTGCTTTTTAAATAATTTTATTTCTTAACTCAATGTCTACCTGATTTTCTTTAGTATCAGAGAAAAATTAAATTATTCTATTTTCATCAGCACCTTTCTCTCCAACCGGAGTTTGCCTCTATGGCCTATGGCCGCTGGAATATATTTACCTTGTTAAATGATGTATTTCAGACATGTAGCTGCAGAAATTAAAAAAAAAAAACAATATCAAAAAGGTGTAAAATACTCTGTTTTAATTTCATAATTCGATCAAAAACTTTTACTAGTTTTAATCTGTGCTCAAAGAGTTTTTTGAGCTTCCATCCCTTACTGAAACTAAAAAGTTGGGGGAATGTGTTTTCTATATGTCCAAGGGCATCATGTTATATTTATTTTCTATACAAAATTTTCTTAAAAACGTATATTTGTTAACATATATAACATAAATTACACATCCCTTGAAAAGCAAGGAATTGGAGTCAAAAAGAAGATAGATCTGTTTATTCTCTTGACTTATGCAAGAGACTTGCTCTTGACTTCTTCTGAACCTTGAGAAAAGAGTGTCATATTATAAGTCAATTAAGCTGAAATATCTCTTCTTCAGAAAACAAGGTATATATAAGATTAATAACTGACCAGAGCACAATCTCTCAAGACTCATTTTTGTCTCATTCTTGCTATTTTTGATCTCCCATGTCACAGTCTCTAACTGGCCTGAAAACTGGAGTTGGCTAACTTACATTTTACCATCATAAGAAAAAAAGGTTGGTATCCACGAAGCTCTGCCTTCCATTTGTACCTAATCTCCAGGGAGACCCCACATGCGCACGTGTGCGCGCGCGCACGCGCACACACACACACACACACACACACACACACACTTTTTGTTTGTTTGTCTTTTTAACCCAAAACATAGTCTCTGGGAAACTCTTTCAAAGGAATATTCTCCATCCCATCTCTACCAACATACATATTGTAGATTTTCTTCTTTTTTACTCTGATGACATAAAAATATTTTATTAATTTTTGCTCAGGATAAAAGATTATTTGAGCCCCACTCCCATGAGACTGAGAGAAGAATTCTATTTTTTTTTTAAATTTTTTTTTAACGTTTATTTATTTTTGAGACAGAGAGAGACAGAGCATGAACGGGGGAGGGGCGGAGAGAGAGGGAGACACAGAATCGGAAGCAGGCTCCAGGCTCTGAGCCATCAGCCCAGAGCCCGACGTGGGGCTCGAACTCGCGGACTGCGAGATCGTGACCTGAGCTGAAGTCGGACGCTTAACCGACTGAGCCACCCAGGCGCCCCGAATTCTATTTTTTTTTAAATGTCCTACTATTACTCCTTAAGGAAATGACAGACTTCTTAGCAATGGGTACAAGCTGGGCTCCATGGTTCATGAAGAGTAAATCTTTCCCCACTCAGTTCTGATGTGAAAAATGGAATTAAAGTGAAGGAAATTGTCAGAAGAACAGCAAAGAGAAGGACAATTTTAGTTTCATGTGTATGTGAAATTTAAAAATATAGGTTACCATTTCTCCATTAAATAAACTATCTCTGGAGTAACTGGATAGATATCCTTTTCCTGATTCTTCCTTGCTCTTTGGATCTCACCCACTAAACACTATATTTTTTTTCCTGTTACATTTCAGGAATTAACTTAAAACTTTAATTCAAGCTTTAGCTGACATATCGTGCATATGTTATTTTAACAGAATTTTTAAAAGTTCTATTTTCAAAGAGTAAAGAGTAGTATAAAAGTTCTGAAAACATCTTAAACATCAAGAGGCCCTTGGAAACCTAAGGACTCAAGCCAATAAAAGAAGTATGGATTTTAAAACTAAGAGCCATCAAACTCTCTGAAGTGGCATAACATTATGATTTTTAAATCTGTGATATATTTAATAGGCAAACTTTATTCTCTTTCGAGTTGTAATATTTAAAAAATGCTAAATTCATAAGCAGAAAAGTATCAGGATATGAAGAAATGTGTTACATCAAAGCATATTAAGGCACATCACATCTTTAAAGGAAGGCTGAAAACTCAAAAATATGCTTATTCCATAATTTAAATTAAAAGTGGCTATGACAAGCATGGATTCTTACATCACCTTAGTAATTTCTTGGCAATTCTCCCAGATATATATTTATATAGATGACTGTCTTCATTTTGCTCATATTTTTCATTACATAAATTATTTTAAGCTATTAATTTTCCATTATGCATGAATATGGTTCACTAGATATGCTGAGGTGTCAATACATTATCTACTTCTGAGGAAAATATAATATGTCACTGACTTTTGTGAAGAGACTTTAAGTATGAATGCTTTATGGGCCCTCACATATATACACTACAAAGTGGTAATATCACTCACAGCCTTGCATTCAACTTCACGATAATCTGGGCAAACCACATTTGTAGTCTTACTCTATGTGGATTTTTTTTTAAATGTTTATTGTTGAGAGAGAGAAAGAGAAAGAGACAGAGCATGAGCAGGGGAGAGGCAGAGAGAGAAAGGGAAACACAGAATCTGAAGTGGGCTTGAGTTGTCAGCACAGAGCCCAACGTGGGAATGGAACTAAAGAATGGTGAGATCATGACCTGAGCCAGAGTCGGACCCTTAACTGACTGAGCCACCAGGTGTCCCTGCCCTATGTTGATCTTATCCACATAGTCAATGCTCTAAGCCAGTTGGATCCTTGTTCTTCCCTGTCTTCTGCAGTTTCTTTCCTTCTGGACTTTTTTTTTTTTTTTTTTTTTTTTTTTTTTAATCTGCCATTGTCAACGCTTTTGGTCTCAGAGAACAAATACCCTCTTACAAATCATTGAGGATCCCTCAAAGACTTTATTTATGTAGGATGAACTTATTAGCACCAGGAGAGAAATTAAAACTTTTAATTGTTATTTTTATTAATACTTTAAAATATGTTGAATGTATTACATTTTTGCATATTTTATATTTATGAAAATAACTATATTTTCTAAAGTAAAAAAATAGTGGGCAGAGGAGCATAATTTTACATTTTTGCAAGTCTCTTTAATGTTTAGTTTTATGGAACACAGTTGAATACTAACATCTGCTTCTGTATTCAGTCTATTGTAATATGTTTAGGTGAAAACATACAACAAAATCCAGGTATCACACAGAGAAGTATTAGAGAAACCAATGTGTTAAAAATGTTTTTAGATAATTGTGAATATTCTTCCCTGATACTGCACCAAAACTTTGACATTTATAATGTGAATTTGTGAAATCAAATATTGTTGATTTTTTTTGTTTACTGTTATATTACAATCTATTGATTTGTCCTATACTTTGAATGAGTTTTTTTACCCATTCATAATTTTGTTTTCAACATGCACTGGTCATTTGGAAAATATTGGCTCACTAAACTATGACGTTCATATCAATGTTGGAATAATTTTTTTATAAGTACCTAACAGATGGGTGCCTGTGTGACTCAGACGGTTAAGCATCCATCTCCTGATTAGGGCTCAGGTCGTGATCTCAGTTTGTGACTTCAAGCCCCCATGGCTCTCTGCAGTGACAGTGCGGAACTTGCTTAGGATTGTCTCTCTCTACCCCTCCCACCTCGTCTCTCTCAAAATAAAAAAAATAACCTTAAAAAAAATAAACACCTAAAGACCCACATTCATTAGTATTATCACAAATTTTATAAAAATTTAGTGTTGAGAAGCTGTCAAACTCAGAGTGGCAGATATGTTTCCCCAAAATCTAATTTTGCTTGAAAACATGAATTTTCTTATTTGCAAAAAGTAGCGTCCATTTTCTTTGAAGTAACAGTGAATATCCGATATTAGAGAGCCTCCGAAATCAGCCTTTTGCCACTTTTTTCTCTATTCTCACTCTTGAGGTATTATTGCCTTAGTCTCGTAATTTTAAATGCCATAAACATACTGATAGTTTTTAACTGCTTATTTCCAGATCATCACATTCATTTTTGAGAAAATACACGACAGTTACCTAGACCATAGTTTACGTGTCTTTCTTCCAAACAAGAATGGTACTTCTTAAAAAACAAAAAAAGTCTCCCGTTCACTTCACCACTCAAATGATGACATAAGTTGTTTCATTCTGGAAAAAGAAAAATAACTTTATTGTGCAATGGAATTGCTTTATATGTACTTCCCACTTTGTCAAACAAAATATTAAAAAGGCATATAATTAGGGCTAGAGATAGAGATTCAAAACTATATATATATATATATATTTATATATATATATATATAATATTTAACAGTCTAATTTAGGTCATTTTTAACGTTTTTTTTTTGTTTTTGTTTTTGCTGAGCTTTATTTTTAACCGTGTGGCAATGGAGAATACTATGTCAATGGATACCATTAAGTGCCACTGCATGGATTTCTGCTATGCCACTGATTGCTTTACCCACTCTGCTCTTTCACCGTTATTTCAAATATTAGCACAGTGAAAAGCAGCATTATAGCAGCTGCGAATTATTATGAAATATTTTTACTTTGCAAAGCCCTTGGAAGCATTTTGAGCATCACACTGGGTTCTATGGAACATGCTAGGAGAATCACTGATATTTCTGCTTCGAAGTCCCTTGCACCTCATCTCTTTCTAATCCAAGTTCTCATTTAAACATTTTAGCAAAGTTAAAATACTACTCTCACTGTGAAATCTTTCCAGATATCTCAAGTTAATAGTGACGTCTTTTGGGGCGCCTGGGTGGCGCAGTCGGTTAAGCGTCCGACTTCAGCCAGGTCACGATCTCGCGGTCCGTGAGTTCGAGCCCCGCGTCAGGCTCTGGGCTGATGGCTCGGAGCCTGGAGCCTGTTTCCGATTCTGTGTCTCCCTCTCTCTCTCCCCTCCCCCGTTCATGCTCTGTCTCTCTCTGTCCCAAAAATAAATAAAAAGTTGAAAAAAAAATTAAAAAAAAAATAGTGATGTCTTTTGTATCAGAATGCATATTTTATACTGTTCTCCAGAAACAAGAAAATCAAATGAAAAGATATGTTCCCTATCCTTAATGATGTCACCTTATATTAGGGGAGATTGACTTATGAAACAGTAATTTACAACTAAATGTGTTGTATGGAGACATAGATATACAAAGCATACTAATGTAGCATGGAGGTATCGTTTGGAGGGTGCCAATCATAAAGCCAAAAAAAACTGTGCAAAGTAAGTAACGTTTGAAACAAAGGGGACTGTGGTGCACAGAAAGGGGGCCATACACATTAAAGAGAACATACAAAGCTACAGAAGCAAAAATACCAGTAATATATCACAGATTTAGTATAAGATGCGATCGGCATGGCAGGTTGGGACAATTGCTATCGGAACATAACATTTCAGAAATAAGTAGAAGTCACTGAGGAAGGGATAGGTGAATTTAGTGATTCAAAACCATTGATTGTACTTCCTAAAACATTTCAAATATGAGGATAAAAATTTAATATTCACCAATCATTACAAAACTCACTACTGAGTAATGGATTCCGAGCAGTGGCATGTGACCATAGAACATTTGAGCCTCTACTCATTCCCTGTGTTGCGATAAACAGCGAGGGCTGAGGGTATTATTTGATTTCTGGTGAGGTGGGGCATAGTATCGGAACATTGCAACTAATTGCAAACTAATATTTGTGTAAAATATATGCCTATGCTTAACCGTTCCACCCATTTTGCTAAGATGCCAATGAAGAATCATTTTTGTTTAGTTTTTTGTTCATTTTGTTGGTTGGTTGGGTATAAGCGTTTGGACTTTCCAGAACTTTGAAGATGATGGAATATCTTGAAAAAAAAAAAAAAAGAAAAGAAAAAAGAAAAAAAAAAGCTCTCATTTAAGAAAATGTAACTTAATGTTCATCTCCTTCTTAGTTTTTTGCTATATACAATAAAACCTTGGATTGTGAGTAACTTGTTCTGTGAGGGTCCCACAAGACAAAGCAAACATTTTGAATAAATTTTAACTTGGTAAACGAGCGCTGTCTGCAATACAAATAGTACATGACACTAAACGTTACGTGATCACAGCTGAGCCAATGATTCTTGAAATTCGCTTTGGTATACAAATGCTTTGGATTACAAGCATGTTTCTGAACAAATTACACTCGCAAACCAAGGTTTTACTCTATAATCTTCTATTTTGTGTTTTGCATAATATATCAGAGTAATGCAACTACTTTTATCATCTTTGGGTTGTGCAAGACTCCATAGCACATTATCGTATCCACAAAATTAAATACCTGATGTTAGTTTTTCCAAACTGCTTTCTCTTAGATTTTTGGCTTTGTCCATCTCATAAGTAGAACATAATCTCCAAAACCTATGAGAGACCTCATCTGACACTAACTTCGACCTAACAGTAACTATATTTTATATTCTTATTGAAAAGGAAAATGTTATTGAATGTCTTTGTGTAAAATTATATTTTACCTTTTAAAAACTATATTATGCAAGTGCTACACAGAAAACCTCCGTAATTAAGAATCTTAAGAAAATTATCACAATTTTATAGTGTGACATTACTTTTATATATTTTATCAAAGTAACATTCCTTACATTTAATTTTGAATATTCGCAAATAGTTACATCAGTGAATTTCATATGGCATCCAATGCCTACTTTTTGATAAGAAAAAGTATATTTATTAATATTTTTAAACACCTAAATCATATATTTTGCTAAATGTTGTTTAATTTATTCCTTATGAACCTAAACGTGGAAGGAGAGGTGTTAACGTTTTCTTTTTCTGATGATTTAATGTAACTTTTTTTTAGATGAGGTGCATTGTGGTAAAAAGGCATAACAAGCAAATTCCTTGACTTCTTTCAATACTACTTATTTTAATATTGTGTTTCGTGGTTCTAACTTATGTTACTTAAATGTCTTCACAACTAGTTTGCCAGGGAGAATATCTTTGACATAATACTTATAGAGCCCACCCATCAATCAAGGCAAAAACCTTGGCTCTCTCTATATGTTGGTGTATGTAGTTGATTTCTCCTTGATCCCAACCATCAAGACTTTCCTCAGGGCTCATGTATCTATTCAAGGATACTGATTTCCTGTCCTCACGCTGGAAAGTGCCCTATTAATGTCAAACTAGCTACTCACTACATACTTAAGATATATGCCCTGGGACTATCAGTTCACTATAAGGATATTAGATGAAAAAAAAATCATATCAAAGAATACGAAGAAAATATATCAATATATATGCTTAACTAGTTACCATGTTTGGCTATTACATTTAGTTAATTACATCCTGAAAGACTGAATAAAAATGGAAACATGATAGATTATGTACTTCTCACTATCTGATAAAAGGAGCTTATACTAATTATTTAAGGAAGCTCATTTTTCCTGGTACAAAATGATAAAGACAATACATCAACCTAATGGACAGATTACTATTCAACTGCATTATTAATACACACTGTGATGGCTCTTTTAAGGGGATCTATCATATGGAAATTAAACTATGGGGAAAAAAGGTCATATCACAGTAGGTTAGTTACTAAAATCTTAGCCCATTTGGGAACACAAAACAGCCTTAATGGTTTAAGAAAGCTCACTTTGCAAGTGGTTATTTAACAACAACAAAAAAAATTAATTTGATGTTGGAGAAAAAAGTGCAATGCATAAAATAGCCGCCTTCGAGAGTGTAATCAAAATTCTCAGCAACAATTTCTAGTCTTTCATTAGTTTTTTAGACAAATTGCAACCTTAGTTTACTGGACCCTCATCATTTTTTTTTCAAAATTTAATTCAAGAAACATTTATAAGCGTTAACTAGATTCACAAGAAACTTTTCTAAGACCTGAGGACACAGAGTTTACGCACTGTGCATTTTTATCAAAATTATGAAGCTGGTCTTGGGTTGCTCTGTGCGATGACACTCCCACTGCAGTGAATCTGTCATTTTTTGCCAAAAGTAGTTTCTGTTGAAAGACTCACTGTGCAGTATAATAGCCAAGTGGGGGATTTAAAAATATATTTCATTTATCAAAAAGGTAGTGAGTGCTTTCAATACATGTAGACACAGCCTGGGAGATGAAGCTGTGCTGTATATTTCTTCCTTTCTTTATTTTATTTCCGAGGAAGAAGTATATTCATTAAAATGCCAATTTGACATTCCAAATGTGACATTTGCTACAGACTTCCCATACCTGTTCTCTTCCCTGCATTCAAGTATATAGGAGATGTATCAAAATGAACTTTTCTAAACTCCAGGCATCGTCTCATCAGTATTTTCCCAGTGCTCAGGTGCACAGCTCAGTACATTACTCATCGCTCGGTTTGAAGAATCACTTCATCTAAACTAGTTGTTTCAGTGCATTGACATCAGTCATCCTTAGTCCCCTGAAGACTACATTGGGAAGAAACAATAAAATGGAGGCTCTAAACCTCCTTTCTTTCATATTTGTATTTTGAGAGTGGGGAGATCACTTGATTCCACATGTTCTATTTGAAACATCATAGAGGAAATGTCGTATGAAAATACGTGTTTCTGATCAGCACCGGCTGAATCCACACTCCCGTGAATTTCCTGCCACGGCCCCGAGTGTCTTTTCATCATGCAGCCAGTTTGTTCTAATTCCCTTTTAGTACAGCTCTTAAAAGCATGGATCTATCATTTGGAGCTGAGCGACATGAAGATTCACCATGTTCTGGGCAATCAGATCTTGGTAACGTTGCTGCATTTCCTGAACTGGAGGCCAATAAATGATCTGTAAGTGACTTTGACATGGTTGACTGGCTTGAGCTCACATAGAAGTGTGCCTCTCTCCTATAATTGATGCTACTCTTACATTTCAAATTGTCAGTCTGAACACATGCATTTGGTAGAGATAATGAAGTTGGTCTCTAGGGTTGGATTTTGATGATATTCCACAAAAATGCCTGGGTGAGATAGAATGACTTATTTTTTTTTTAATTGCACATGAAGAATATATACCAAAGAATAGTAGGCAGAGAAAAACCCTCCCCTGACTACCAAGAAAAAAAAATTACCTGAGTGACCTCCCAAGAAGAAAGTTTCTTTTAATGTTATCATTTTAATCTAATTCTGTTGATCTGAGCTTTGCACATACAGATGTCTAATATGTCAGTTCATTTAACTGCCCAAATGTCTTTAGAAATGAAATTTTCTCTCATCATTACCAAATCTGGAAAAAAAGTGCCTTTAATAATTCAAATTCACACATTCATTGTAAAATATTTATCAATTGCTACTATATGGCAGGAACTGTGCTTCTTCTCTTCTAGGTATTCAAAGGTAAATTAGATGAGTTTCCTAGAACTTAAGTTCTGCAGTCTGGCAGAAGAGATAGACATATAAACCAATGAAAAAAAGCTATCTGCTCTAAAACAAATGTATACATTAGGAAGATGTCAAAGCACACAAAAAGTATTCCTTGTACCTCAGAATGCATGGAGGCCATCCCAGAGGAAGAAACATGAGCTTAGCATGAATTATTTCTTTATCTGCTCATTTGTAATGGAAGTTATTATCCAATTCAGTTTTAATTTTCCTTTGTCAATTACACATCTTTGTAATGTTCTATTTCCGAGGAAGAACCTTGAGGATTATTTTCCTCCAGATGAAAAAAGAAAAGTGGTCTGACTCAACATATGTGCCATTGGTCAGCTTTGAATTTTAAAAAAGACATTGTTGATCTTTGCAGCAAGATGGCAGGGTTGAAAACCAAGTTTTATGTGTTTGGAGGAGGAGAGGGAGATTTACTTAAGCTAATATGTCAACAGCAAGCTCAAGAAACTAGATAATAATGTAACTATGTACCCAGGAGAGAAAGATGAAGATGGAGGGTAAGGGTAGAAATGTTGTGAAACATCCTGGTCCCATATACCCCTCCACCCACAGCCACACTTGGGACTGAGCTTCAAGAGGGAACTTATTTGAAACATACAGGAAGGTGTGTGTAGGAAGCTGGGTCAAAGATGGAAGGGAAGGATCAGCTGGATTCATGCCTTATGGGGATTAAAAAGAAAGCTGCCGGATTCTAATGTGCAGATGAGACACAGTATAAAGATAGAGCAGATGGGGCGCCTGGGTGGCGCAGTCGGTTGAGCGTCCGGCTTCAGCCAGGTCACGATCTCGCGGTCCGTGAGTTCGAGCCCCGCGTCAGGCTCTGGGCTGATGGCTCGGAGCCTGGAGCCTGTTTCCGATTCTGTGTCTCCCTCTCTCTCTGCCCCTCCCCCGTTCATGCTATGTCTCTCTCTGTCCCAAAAATAAATAAAAAACGTTGAAAAAAAAATTAAAAAAAAAAAAAATAAAGATAGAGCAGATACTGTTGGAGATAGATAGAGGGGCCTCAGGAAGTAGCTTGGGTTCCCTGAGGTTTTCAGAAAACCTGAAGGTATCTGAGTATTCAAATGATGATTTTTAAGAAGATGTAAATTCTCAGAAGCCTGGGATCATGAAAAAGTTGACATAATGAACAAAGCCATCACACTTCAGAGCAAACAGCTGAGACCACAGGCTTCAGATGTGGGAGCAAATTTATCATCTTACAAGGCCATTCAGACAAACTCTACATCATCTAGGACAAGAAATACATCAGCCAGCCACTCCACTGAGAATGAGAAGAAACCAAGGTCACCTTTATAGTCCAGAAGGTCCCCTCTCCTAAAGTGTCAATAAAGTCTCAGACTCTTTACACACCTAGTCACCTTTGTAGGAAGGAGATGGTAAAATGTAACGTGTATGAATGAAGACAATGAGTAATTTGAAAAACCTTATTCACACCAGCCCTGATAGGGTATTGGACACAAACGCATTGAGGACTTATTCTTTAAAAATGATTGAAGGGCCAAGATGGCGGACCAACATGGAAGTTTTCTGCTTTTTTTGTCCCTGGAATGCAGCTAAATCAACACCAAATCATCTTGCACACCTAGAAAATTGGTCTAAGAGTTAACACAAAAATCTGCATAACTTAAGCCACAGGACTTGGCAGATATGGGGCACAGAGAGGTGAACTGAGGTAGAGAGAAGCTGCAGATGATAGGGTGCTGTTTTTGCTCGTGAAGACAGGATGGAGATAGGGGAGAGTACGGGAAAAACCCTACCCTCAAAAGCAGCTGGAGAGAAAGAGAAAGTGGACACGCCCGCAAGGAACTGAACAAAAAAGGGAGAAAGGGGGAAGGAGAGGGTATAAATACCACTAGGACTCTATAAACAGGGGAAGCACAGAGTCTGAAACTCCACAACTCGATACTTGGCAGAGCTCTGTTGGGAAAGGCAAACTCCAGGAGCAGACAGCGAGGTCTGAGGGGTTCTCAGGCAACACAGGGAGAAGCTGTTCCCCTGCTGAGAGGACATTTGGTAGAAACTGTGTGGCCTCTTCATGGGCCAAGGCCCCAGTGGACTCCTGAGAACAGCCATGTTTGCTGCTGTTGGAACAATGACATCAGGGGGCAGTGAAGCCTGGACCAGATTTGTCTTGCAATTTACCATGATCCCTGAAATCCTGCTGTTCCACAATTGCGTGAACTTTTTTCAGGGGCAGGCTGGCACTCAGCTGCAATCCCTGAGCATCCGCAGAAGCATGGTCGTGTGAACTTTCCTGGGGGACGGCTGGCACCTGGCCATTGCTCATCTAGGCCCTTCCCCAGAGGGTTGCACTGGGTCAAAGCTGTAGGGCCCTCAGAAGTGAGGGGTTTGGAAACACAGTCTCATCTGAGATAAAATTTGGAAGGAAGGTGCTACCTGGCAGGCTGACAGCTTGGTTGGGGACAGCATAGAAGCAGGGAGTGGACGGGAGCCAGAGAGAAAGGAAGGTGCTTAATTGTCAGTGGGTGAGAGCACAGAGTTCTGATGCTAGACATTGGGTAGCTGGTGGAGCCATTTTCACCACTCATGCATGTGAATGTACGCCTACATGCAGTAAGCTACTGCAATCCACCCCAGTAACCTAAGCAGTGCCATCAAGTGGAGAACAGAGCCATTATACCAAGCCCTGTCCAACTGTGCCAACCACACTCTAAAGGAACACCACAAGTCTCTCTGCCTGCTTAGTTTATGGACTATAAAGTGCTTCATAACTTGACTTCTAGGGGAAACTGGATGTAATTTCAATCGTGCTTCATTCTGTTTGCTGGTCCATCTATTCCTTTTTTTTTCTTTTTCTTTTCTTATTCTTGAACACAGAAAGAGATGAAAATATTTTTATTTCTTGTTTTTATAAAAAAAGGTTTTTCTTTAATTTTGTTCTATATTTTTATAATCTTTTAATTATATTTTACTTTCATTTCATTTTATTATATTTTATTGTAATCTTTTTTAAATTTTCAAATGTTTTCTTCCTTTTTTTTCCTTCTTTTCACTTCTCTTCTTTTATTTTCTTTTCTTTTGTTTTCTTTCTCTTTTCTTTTCTTTCCCTATATTTTCTATTCTACCAAAGTTTCAACAAGCAGACCAAAACACACTTAGGATTTGACATCTTTTATTGGATTTTTTGTGTTGTTTTTAATTTTTTTAATTTTTTAATTTTTAATTTTTATTTTATTAATTCTTTTTCTTCCTCCAAAATGATGAAATGGAGGAATTCACCCCCAAAGAAAGAACAGGAAGAAATGACAGCCAGGGACTTAATCAACACAGATACAAGCAAGATGCCTAAACCAGAATTTAGAATTGCCATAATAATAACACTTGCTAGGGTTGAAAAAAGCATAGAATCCCTTTCTGCAGAGATAAAATAAGTAAAGTCTAGTCAGGATGAAATTAAAAATGCTATAACTGAGATGCATCTCGTATGGATGCCATGGCGGCAAGGATGCATGAAGTAGAGTGCCAAATCTGGGATATAGAGGACAAAGTTATGGAGAATAATGAAGCATAAAAAAAGAGGGAAACTAAGGCAAAACAGCACAATACAAGAATTAGAGAACTCAGTGACTCATTAAAAAGGAATAACATCCAAATTGCAGGGGACCCAGAAGATGAAGAGAGAGAAAAAGGCGTAGAAGGTTTGTGTAAGCAAATCATAGTGGAAAACGTTCCTAACCTGGGGAAAGACACAGACATCAAAATCCAGGAAGCAAAGAGAACTCCCATGAGATTCAACAAAAACCGACCATCAATAAGACATATCATAGTCAAATTCACAAAATACACAGACAAGGAAAGAACCATAAAAGCAGAAAAAAGAAAAAAGTCCATGACCTACAAAGGAAGACAGACATATCAGGTTCACAACAGACCTATCTACAGAAACTTGGCAGGCCAGAAAGGAGTGGCAGGATATATTCAATGTGCTGAATTGGAAAAATATGCAGCCAAGTATTCTTTATCCAGCAAGGCTATCATTCAAAATAGAAGAAGAGATAGTTTCCCACAAAAACAAAAACTAAAGGAGTTCATGACCTCTAACCCAGCCCTGCAAGAAATTTTAACGGAGACTCTCTGAGGGGAGAAAAGACAAAATAAAACAAAAAAAAAAGACCCAAAGCAACAAAGACTAGAAAGGACAAGAGAATGTTACCAGAAAATTCAACTCTATGGGAAACACAATGGCAATAAATTCATATCTTTCAGTACTCACTCTAAATGTCAATGGACTAAACGCCCCAATCAAAAGGCATAGTGGAACAGAATGGGTAAGAAAACAAGATCCATCTATATGTTGTTTACAAGAGACCCATTTTAGACCTAAGGTCACTTTCAGATTGAAAGTAAGGGGATGGAGAACCATCTATCATGCTAATGGTTGCCAAAAGAAAGCTGGAGTAGCCATACTTATATCAGACAATTTAGATTTTAAAATAAGGACTATAACAAGAGATGAAGAAGGATGTTATATCATAATTTAGGGGTCTATCCACCAAAAAGACCTAACAATTGTAAACATTTATCCCGCAAAGGTGGAAGAACCCAAATATATAAATCAGTTAATAATCACAAACACAAAGAAACTCATTGACAATAATACTATAATAGTAGGGGACTTCAACACCCCACTTACAACAATGGACAGATAATCTAAGCAAAAAATCAACAAGAAAAAAATGGCTTTGTATGACACACTGGACCAGATGGACTTAACAGATATACTCAGAACATTTCATCCTAAAGCAGCAGAATACACATTCTTCTTGCATGCACATAGAACACTCTCCAGAATAGATCACACACTGGGACACACATCAGCCTTTAACAAGTACAAAAAGGTCGAGATCACACCGTGCAAATTTTCAGACCACAGCACTATGAAACTAGAAATTAACCAAAAGGAAAACACTCAGGAAGACAACAAATACTTGGAGACTACAGAACATCCTACTAAAGAATGAATGGGCTAACCACAAAGTTAAAGAGGAAATTAAAAAGTACATGGGAGCCAATGAAAATGATAACACCACAGGTCAAAACCTCTGGGATGCAGCAAAGGAGGTCATAAGAGGAAAGTATATAGCAATCCAGGCCTTCCTAAAGGAGGAAGAAAGTTCTCAGATACACAACTTAACCTTACACCTTAATAGAGCTGGAAAAAGAACAGCAAATAAAACCCAAAAAGAGCAGAAGATGGGAAATAATAAAGATTAGAGCAGAAATCAATGCTATCAAAACAAAACAAAAGACAAAAAAAAAAAAAAACCACACAGAACAGACCAATGAAATCAGGAGCTGATTCTTTGAAAAAATTAACAAAATTGATAAACCCTGAGCCAGTTTGATCAACAATAAAATGGAAAGGATCCAAATAAATAAAAACAAGAAGGAAAAAAGAGAGATCACAACCAACATAGTAGAAATACAAACAATAATAAAAAAATATTATGAGCAATTATATCCCAAATAATTGGGCAATCTGGATGAAATGGACAAATTCTTAGAAACATTTAAACTATCAAAACTGAAACAGGAAGAAATAAAAAACTTGAGCAAACTCATAACCAAATTAGTCATCAAAAATCTCCCAAAAAGCAAGAGTCTAGGACCAGCTGGGTTTTCAGGAGAATTCTACCAAACATTTAAAAAGGAGTTAACACCTATTTCTTTGAAGCTGTTCCAAAAAGCTAGAAATGGAAAGAAAACTGCCAAACTCATTCTCTGAAGCCAGCATTACCTTGATTCCAAAACCAGACAAAGATCCCACTAAAAAGGAGAACTAAAGATGAAGTTCCCTGATGAACATGGAGACAAAAATCCTCAACAACATACTAGCCAATGGATCCAACAATACATTAAAAGAATTATTCACCATGACCAAGAGGCATTTATAGCTGGGATACAGGGCTCGTTCAATATCCACAAAACAATCAATGTGATACACCACATCGATAAAAGAAAGGACAAGAAACTCATAATCCTCTCAATACATGCAGAGAAAGCATTTGACAAAATACAGCATCCTTTCTTTTTATTCTATTTTTTGCAATGTCTATCATTTATTTTTGAGAGAGAGAGAGAGTGAGAGAGAGAGAGAGAGAGAGAGAGAGAGAGAGAGGGTGTGAGCAGGGGAGGGGCAGAGAGAGAGAGATACACAGAATCCAAAGCAGCTCCAGGCTCTGAGCTGTCAGCACAGAGCCTGATGTGGGGCTTGAACTCACAAGCTGTGCCATCATGACCTGAGTTGACCTTTAACCGACTGAGCCACCCAGGTGCCCCCAGCATCCTTTCTTGATAAAAACCTTCAAGAAAGTAGGGATAGAAGGATCATACCTCAAGATCATAAAAGCCATATGTTAAAAACCTACTGCTAATTTCATCCTCAATGGGAGAAACTGAGAGCTTTCCCCCTAAGGTTAGGAACATGACAGGAATGTCCACTCTCTCCACTGTTTTTCAACACAGTATTTGGAAGTCCTAGCCTCAGCAGTCAGACAAAACAAAGGAATAAAAGGCATCCAAATTGGCAAGGAGGAAGTCAAGCTTTCACTTTTCGCAGATGACATGATATTCCATATGGAAAACCCAAAGGATTCCACCAAAAAACTTCTAGAACTGATATGTGAATTCAGCAAAGTAACAGGATATAAAATCAATGCACAGAAATCGTTACATTTCCATACACCAATAATGAAGGAACAGAAAGGGACATCAAGGAATCGATCCCATTTACAATTGCACCAAAACCATAAAATACCTAGGAATAAACCTAACCAAAGAGGTGAAAAAAATCTATACACTAAAAACTATAGAAATCTTATGAAAGAAATTGAAGAAGACACAAAAATGGGGAAAATATTCCATACTCACGGACTGGAAAGACAAATATAGCTAAAATGTCAATACTACCCAAAGAAATCTACATATTCAATGCAATCCCTATCAAAATAACACCAGCATTCTTCACAGAGCTAGAAAAATCCTAAAATTTGTGTGGAACTAGAAAAGACCCCAAATAGCCAAAGCAATCCTGAAAAAGAAAACCAAAGCTGGAGGCATCACAATCCCGGACTTCAAGCTTCATTACAAAGCTGTAATGATCAAGACAGCATGGTACTGGCACAAAAACAGACCCTTAGATCAATAGAACAGAATAGAGTATCCAGAACTGGACCCACAAATACATGGCCAACTAATCTTTGACAAAGCAGGAAAGAATATCCAATGGAATAAAGACAGTCTCTTCAGCAAGTGGTGCTGGGAAAATTGGACAGTGACATGCAAAAAAAATGAACCTGGACAACTTCCTTACACTGTACACAAAAATAATCCAAAATGGATGAAAGACTTAAACATAAGACAGGAAGCCATAAAAATCCTAGAGGAGAAAGGAGCCAACAACCTCTTTGACCTTGGCCACACCAACTTCTTACTCAACACATCTCCGGAGGCAAGGGAAACAAAAGCAAAATGAACACTTAAGACCTCATCAAGATGAAAACTTCTGCACAGTGAAGGAATCCATCAGCAAAACTAAAAGGTAACCAATGGAATGGGAGAAGACATTTGCAAATGAAATATCAGATAAAGGGTTAGTATCCAAAATCTATAAAGAACTTATCACACTCAACGCCCCCCCAAAAAAACAACAAATAATTCAGTGAAGAAATGGGCAAAAGATATGAATAGACACTTTTCCAAAGAAGACATCTAGATGGCTAACAGACACACATGAAAAAATGCTCAACATCAGTCATCATCAGGGAAATACAAATCAAAACCACAATGAGCTACCATCTCACACTGGTCAGATGGCTAAAATTAACAACTCAGGCAACCACAGATGTTGGCGAGGATGCGGAGAAAGAGGATCTCTTTTGCACTGCTGGTGAGAATGCAAACTGGTGCAGCCACTCTGAAAACAGTATGGAGGTTCCTCAAAAAAGTTAAAAATACTACTACCCTGGGGCCCAGGAATTGCATTAATAGGTATTTATCCAAGGGATACAAGTGCACTGTGCCAAAGGGGCACATGCACCCCACTGTGTAGAGCAGTGCTATCAACAATAGCCAAAGTATGGAAAGAGCCCAAATGTCCATCAACAGATAGAACAATGGATAAAAAAGATGTATATGTATATACATACACACACACACACACACACACACACACACACATATATATATACACACACACACACACATATATATATACACGTATATACATATACGTGTATATATATATACATGCATATATACACATGTATATATATACATCCACAGTAGAGTATCATTCAGCAATCAAAAAGAATGAAATCTTGCCATTTGCAACCATGTGCATGGAACTAGAGGGTATTATGGTAAGCAAAATCAGTAAGTCGGAGAAAGACAAATATCATATGACATCACTCATATGTGGAATTTAAGTTACAAAACAGATAAACGTAAGGGAAGGGAAGCACAAATAATATAAAAACAGGGAAGGGGACAA
>NW_026059628.1:0-44023 GCF_023721935.1 Panthera uncia | reverse complement strand
GGGGTGGTGGGCATCATGGGAGGTGGGCATCATGGGGAGGTGGGCATAACCAGAGGTAGGCATCACAGGGAGATGGGCATCATGGGAGGTGAGCATCACGGGAGGTAGGCATCATGGGGAGGTGGGCATTATGAGTCGTTGGGACAAGCTGAGTTCAAGTGCCAGCTGCCCATCACTACTTTGCAAGTTGTTTCAGAGTTCTTTCTCAACTGATTTTTTTTAGTTCCTTGTTTCTATTCTTTTTAAAAGAATTTGTGGTAAAATACATTCAGCACAAATTTACCAGCTTAACCATTTTTCAGTGTCCAGGTCAGTGCTACTAAGCACGTGCACCGTGTCGTGCAGCCACCATCCGTCCCAGAACTCTCTCCTGGCAGAACTCACCCTCTGTCCCCATGAAACACTAACCCCCACCCGGCCTCCCCTGCCCCTGGCGCCCACCCTCTGCCTTCTGTCTCTGTGAATCTGACTGCTCTCAGGACCTCCTGTGACTGCAGTCATACAGCGTCTGTCCCTTGTGATGGGCTTCTTCCACTGAGCACAAGGTCCTCCAGGTTCAACCACGTGGTAGCAGGGGTCAGGATGTCCTTCCTTTAAAAGTTGAATACTGTTCCGCCGTGTACATGGACCACACTGTGTTTGTGCCCTCCTCTGTTGGGTTGCTTCTGCCTTTGGGCTGCTATGAACTTGGGGGTATAAATATCTCTCTGATACCCTGCTTTCAGTGTTTCTGGGTAAATACCAAGGAGTGGAATTGTTGGATCATGGGGTAGTTCTAATCTCAATTTTCTTAATTACTTTTTTTTATTCGAAAATGTTTTTTCATGTTGATTTAAAAAAATCTTTTTAATGTTTATTTTTGAGAGAGGGACAGACAGCTTGCAGGGGAGGAGCAGCGAAAGAGAGAGGGAGACACAGAATGTGAAGCAGACTCCAGGCTCCAAGCTGTCAGCACAGATCCCGACGTGGGGCTTGAACTCATGAACCGTGAGATCATGACCTGAGCCAAAGTCTGATACTTCACCGACTGAGCCACCCAGGTGCCCCAACCTACGTTTTTTGTTTGTTTGTTCTTGTTTTTTATTTTAGAGAGAGAGAGAGAGAGAGAGAGCTAGCAGGAGCGGGGCAGTGGGGCAGAGGGAGAGAGAGAGAATTTCAAGCAGGCTCCACACTCATTGTGGAGCCTGACTCGGGGCTCAATCCCATGACCCTGGGATCACAACCTGAGCGGAAATCAAGTCGGACACCCATCCCACTGAGCCACCCAGGCGCCCCTAATTTCGATGTTTTGAGGAGCGTCCCTACTCCTTCCACAGTGGCTGTACCGTTTTACGTTCCCACCAACAGTGGACAAGGGTTCCGATGTCTCCACATCGTCGCCAACGTTTGTTATTATTGTTATTTCACACTGGCCATCCTAACGGGCGCCAGGCGGTGAGGGGAGAGGTTCTCAGGGTACTGAGGTGACGGAGACAAGCCAACAGCGATGACAGCCGTAGCACGTGCCCCATCCCGCTGTGTTCTTGTGTCGCCACCAGGCCTCCTGTCCACCCCTCGTTCCCCCAGGAGGAGGAGCGAGCTACGCGGGTGCCGGGTGCGAGCTCGGACGCCCCGGTCCCATCTCTCGGTGCTGGAGTTCCTGAATTACAGCCGCTGCCCCTGGGCGGCTTCCGTCTGTCTGTTGGCTTTAGCCCGGTGGGCTGTGGGCAGTGGTCCCTGCAGTTGGCTGCTCTGGGGTCCTCAGGACCCCTGGCCCTCCTGATGGGGGGCGGAGGGCCCCAGGAGAAGCTCTTGCCCACAGGGGCAGCCCCACGTCCATTCCAGCACACAAGTCCTGAAGCTCAGAGCCCAGGAAGGCGAGCTACATGTTGCCCCCTCCGGCCACCCCTGACCTTGGGGACTGCTTGTTGCTGGGCGGCAGCCGGCCCCTTGCCCCAGAGTGTGCACAGGTGAGCCCGTTGAGGCACAGCCTGCAGACCCATCCTGCGAGGGAGAGGCAAACGCCCACGCAGACTCTGACTTCAGAGACACCAGCGATTTGGGAGACCCTAGAGAAGCCCGGCAGCTGCTGGAACACGCTGGGGCTGCAGGCAGGTGTGGCATCACACCTGAGGAACCCAGACATGCAGCCACGTGGGGGACACGCCACCGGGAATTCTTAACACCTCGTGCGAGACCAGTGAGACTTGGAGCAGGACTTTCTTAGCTTTGGTGGGGTTTTCTTCTACCGACCTTGGATTGAATTTGCTTTTCTTTTCCTAGTTTCCTAAGGCAGAAGTTTAGATGATCGATTGTGGATCTTTCTGATTTTTCTTTTTTTAATTTTTTTAACTTTTATTTATTTTTGACAGAGAGAGAGAGAGACAGAGCATGAACGGGGGAGGGGCAGAGAGAGAGGGAGACACAGAATCGGAAGCAGGCTCCAGGCTCCGAGCTGTCAGCACAGAGCCCGACGTGGGGCTTGAACTCACGGACCGCGAGATCGTGACCTGAGCTGAAGTCGAACGCTTACCCAACAGAGCCACCCAGGCGCCCCTCTTTCTGCTTTTTCTAATCTACGAGTTCACAGTTACCAACCTTCCCCTAAACACTGCTTTTGCTACAATTTACGTAAGTTGCGTTTTCAGTTTCATGGAGTTCAAACTGTTTTAAAATTTCTGTCGCGATTTCTGCTTTGACTCGTGTTGTTTAAAAAAAATTTTTTTTTAATGTTTATTTATTTTTGAAAGAGAGAACAACAGAGACAGAGTGTGAGTGAGGGAGGGGCAGAGAGAGAGGGAGACACAGAATCCGAAGCAGGCTCCAGGCTGTTAGCACACAGCCCAACGCTGGGCTTGAACCCACGAACCATGAGATCGTGACCTGAGCCGAAGTCAGACGCTCAACCGGCCGAGCCACCCAGGCGCCCCATACCTATGTGTTATTTAGAAGGCTGTTGTTTGGGGGCACCTGGGTGGCTCAGAGTTTAAGTGTCTGATTTCGCCTCAGGTCATGATCTCACAGTTCGTTAGTTCGAGTCCCACATTGGGCTCTCTGCTGACAGCTCTGTTTCCCTCTCTCTCTGCCCCTCCCCTGCTTGTGCGCGCTCTCTCTCTCTCTCTCTCTCTGTTTCTCAAAAATAAATACATAAACAGTTTTAAAATTTTTCAGAAGCCCGTTGTTTGAGCTCCAAGAATTTAGAAGTCTCGCCGTCGTGAATTTTAACTGAAATCCATTGAGGTCTGAGAGTATACATTGTATGATTTCCACTCTTTTAAACATGCGGTATATCTTAGGGTCTGTCTTACATGTGGACTATCTCGGCAAACGTCCCACGGGGGCTCGAGAAGGATGTGTGCTCTGCTTCTGTTAGACGAAGCCGTCTCGGTGTTTTTTGTTTTTAAAACTTTTTTATTTTGGAGTAGTTTCAGACTTGCACAGAAGTTGCAAAAATAGTTCAGCCCGCTCACGGGTGCCCTTCAGCCAGCGCCCGGCAACGACAGCGTCTTGCATAACCACCTTGCACTGACCAACCCGGGAAATGGACATTGGCACGCTCCCGCTAACCGAGCTACAGCCCTCACTCGGATTTCTGCTGCCTTTCCACGCACTCACTTTTTCTCTTCGTACCCAGTTCTGTGGAACCAGCACCCCAGGTGCAGAACTGTTCTGCCACTCCAAAAAACTCCCTTGTGCTACCCCCTTGGGGGTCACCCCCCACCCCCCACTCCCACCCCTGGAAACCACTGACGAGCTCTCCATGGATTTTTTTGTTGAGAGCGGTATATACATCCGGTTTGTAATCCGGGAGTGGCTTTGTTCACGCATATGCCCTTGGGATCCATCCATCCGGGGCTTCTGGGTGTCAGGCCGCCCCTTATTTTTTTGGCACTGTTGATCTTCCCCTCCAGGGAAGAGGCCTGAGCCCTTTCCTCGACCCCTGGTTTCCTGGCCCCTGCAGACTGAGTACTGTGCACCCGGCCGCAGGACCCTGGGCCGTGAATCCCCCCCCCAGCCTCCACGTTCCGTTCCGCAGCCAGCATGGACTTGGCCTTGTGCCCAGCCCCCCGCCCACATTCTCTGGCTCAGCACCGCTGGGTGAGTACCCACCTTTCAGACGGGGTGGGGGGGAAGCAGGGCTCAGAGACGTCATGGGTTTCTAACCTGGCTGTGAGCAGAGGTGCACTGCACGCCCCGGAAGGCTCCCGGGCACACCCGCTGACCCCCGTGCCGTCCCACTCCCCACGCAGGACCCTCCCCGCTCCTGCTCCCGGGTGGCCCAGGATGGAGACGGCCTTTGGTGGCAGGTGTCATCCACGCTGAGACCTGATCCAGGAGGGGGGGCAGCCGGACTGTGCTGAGGGGAAGAGTGGCTGACATACAAGGGAAGAAGCGCAAAGGCCCTGAGGCGGCAGGTGCCTCCCCACGAAGTTTCCAAGTAAAGACGAGGAGGAAGGCCCTGGTATCAGGTGGTAAGGATTCTCCTGGTGGGGACTCCACGTCCTGGCCACTTGTCCTGACTTTGGCTGGATAAACCTGGGCCAGTGCCAAGGGGACGCGCACGTGACCCTCACGTAAAGAGAGAGGACAGAAAGCCACGCGGGGAGACGTGTGTGCATGTGTGTGAGACACAGTTTAGTAAACACTGAAGCAGACAGGAGTGGGGGGGGGCTCTGGGAGACGTCCGTGGGACAGAGGGGTGACTGAATGTCTTGAGAAGGCTGTCAGCAACAAATGGGGCACTGGGGTGAAGCCGCCGGCTCCTGGTTCAAGTGCCAGCCTACGTGGCTTCAAATTCTAGCTCAGCCCCACCTTGTGACAGATGAGAAAACCGAAGCCAGGAGCAGGGAGGAGACCCGCTCTAGGCCATGCCCCCCCCCCCCCGTTACACAGGTCCCCACTGCACGAAGACTCTTGTCCCAGGGTACCCATTACATGTCAGACTTTCTTCCATTTCTCCCAGTCTCAGAACCTGGTGAGAACCACCATAAAGAAGTACTCACTGCTTGATGGAGATACACGGACAGGAGCTGGCAGACCCCCAGCTTTCAGACTCTCCCAGCCTCCGAGATGAGGCACCCAGACAAGTCAAGAAAACGACCCCAGATCAGGGCGCCTGAGTGGTTCAGGCAGTTCAACGTCTGACTCTTAGATTTGGCTCAGGTATGATCCCAAGGGTTCGTGATTTCAAACACCACAGTGGGCTCTGTGCTGACGGTGCAGAGCCTGCTTGGGCTTCTCTTTCTCTCTCTGTCCCTCCCACTCTCTCTCTTACTCTCTCTCTCAAAATAAATAAATAAATAAGCTAGAAAGAAAGAAAGAAAGAAAGGGAACTACCTAAGATCACATAGCCTGGCAGGGGTAGAGGTGGGCTGGACCAGACCAGCTGGCTCCCTGGATGGCCTGATCTAGCATGTAGTCTCGGGGCGCCCGGAGGGCTCAGTCGGTTAAACATCCTACTTCTGCTCAGGTCATGATGTCACGGATTGTGGGTTTGAGTCCAGGTTCGGGCTCTGTGCTGACAGCTCAGAGCCTGGAGCCTGCTTCAAATTCTGTCTCCCTCTCTCTCTGCCCCTCCCCTGCTCTGTCTCTTTCTCTCGAAAATAAATAAACATTAAAAAAAAAACACACCATGTATTCTTTACTGATTCATTCAACAAACACCGTTTGGAGTATGCACCATGTACCGGGCACTGGCCAGTGAGTAGGACCCAGGCCCTGACCTGGGTCACTCAAGGGAAAGTGGGGGAGAGAGAGCTAAAGAGTCATCGTAGGTGGTCACAAAGAGAAACCTTGGCATTCTATGTGAGGTCTCGGGGCTGGGGGGTGGGGGCAGGTAGTTGGGGATGGCTCCCTGGAGGAGGTGATGGCTGGACCAAACATTGCAGGATGAGTTGAAGTTTGCCAGAGAGAAATGGGAGGGGAAGGGCACTCCAGGTGGAGGGAACAGCATGTATAAACACACAGAAACAAGAGAGACGGAGAGCATATGATGCAGAGGTGTCAAAAATCTACTTCTTAAAATTCAGCTAGGCATCCTGCATTTTACACATTCAAAAAGAAAGAGAGAGAGAAAGAAAGAGAGAGAGAAGGAAAGAAAAAAGAAAGAAAGAAGAGAGAGGGAGGAAAGAAAGAAAGAAGGAAGGAAAGAAAGAAAGAAGAAGGAAAGAAAGAAAAAAGAAGAAAAGAAAGAAAGAAAGAAAAAGAAGAAAAGAAAGAAGAGAGAGGGAGGAAAGAAAGAAAGAAGGAAGAAGGAAGGAAAGAAAGAAAGAAGAAAGAAGGAAAGAAAGAAAGAAAAAGAAGAAAAGAAAGAAAAAGAAGAAAAAGAAAGAAGAAAAGAAAGAAAGAAAGAAGAGAGAGGGAGGAAAGAAAGAAAGAAGAAAGAAGGAAGGAGAGAAGGAAAGAAAGGCAGGCTGAGCACGAGATGGGAGCAAGACACCTGCAGCTGGCCTGACACCCACGGGCCCGCAGGGTGGGGCATCTTGTCCCGTCAATGGTTGACTTCAGGCAGCAGAAGCCTCTGGAGCCTTGTCTCTCCCCAAAGAGTCACTTCAAAGACTTTGACCTTGGTCCTGGGGCCTGCAGGAGTCACGGGGCGGCTTCCCTGAGTAACTCGGAGTGAAGTTCCACCCAGGGTCGTCCAGACGCTCAGCAAGAAGCAGGTCCGGTCTGTCCAAGCTGCCACTAGTGACCCCAGAGATCTCTAAGGGCGTCACTGAAGGGGGGTCACCACGATGACAGAGCGCGTCGACACAAATGTGCATCGATCCCACTCTGTGTGACACCTGTCAAGGGTCAGGACTTTGCCCACGTGACCCAGGAGGGGCAGGACCTGTTCCCTCCCCCCCTTCCCCCCCCTCCTCCCCGCTGTTTCCCAGATGTCAGTGCGTGTTCCCAGGCCTTGTGTTCCCAGACGTCTTGCCTCTGGTCACTAGAAGACAGTGTGGTGTTCCCCAGAGCTGAGGGCTTTGAGCAAGTTATTGCAACTCTCTGGGCCTCAGTTTCCTCATCTGCAGGCTGTGGTGGAGACGATGTGAGCTCAAGGCAGCAAGGAAAGCCTGAGTGGCTGCGAGGGCCGGTCCTGCACTGGGCTCAGGGCTGCCTCGCTGGGTGATGCCGAATCTTCTCAAAGAACCACAGTCCCGTGCGCACTCCTGACACTGTGCCCCAGACGCGGCTCCCACCGAGTCGTCTCTCCCCCACCGGATCTCCCCTCCACCTGCCTCCGTCTCTGGAGATGCTCTCTGGGGGATGCCGGCTGCCATGCCGTGAGGAAGCCCGAACTGGCTGGCGTGGAAGGAGGCCCCCGGTGGGCGGCCAGTATCAACGGCCCGACACGAATGAACCTCCAGATGATTCCTGGGCAGAGATGAGCCCGATTTCCCCACCCACAGAACCTGTGAGCTTAACAAATCCTTGTTTCAGGAAGTCCCTGGGGTGATTTGCTCCACAGCCAGAATAAGGGGACCCGCCACCCTGCCCTTGACAGGGAAGCGGCTGGGAGTGGGACGGAGGAGTCACCAATCCCCCTGCGACAAGCACTGGGCAGGGGAGGCCTAGGAGGAGGGGAGGGAACCTGCCAGAGGGGCAGGCAGGGGAAGGACTCCAGCAGAGTAACAGCCGTGAACCCAGTGTGCTTACAGAGCTTTGTTGGCATGCCAAGTCCAAAGTCGGAGGGGAGGGCCGAGAAGGGGCAGGTCCTGCAGCCTTGGAATCAGTCGCCAGGAAAGCCTGAATAAGGGGGGAGGTGGGGACAGGTTTGATTGAGACCCCCTGGAGAGCACACTGGGTGGGTGGGGGGGGGGGGAATGTGCGGGAGGGTTCTGGCTGGAGGCAGGTGAGCAGTGAGGCCTTTACAGCCCCAGAAACCTTGGATCCCCCCTCGCCAAGCAGGTGGGTCTGCTGTGGGGCTGAGAGGTTCAATAGACCCCTGAGCCTCCCTCCCTCCCTTCCCCCTCGTCCCCTTCCCCTTCGTCCCCTTCCCCATTCTCTAGGGCTCTGCGATTTTTCCTCTCACCAGCCACCCAGGGACTGACCCAGCTCCCTGAGGCTCTGACCCCGTGAAGCAAATGCCCCAGCCTGAGCAGCACCTCTGCACGGGCAAGGGGGTACTTAGGGGCTGATTTCCCCAACAGCTGCTGTAGGCTTGCCCGGTCCCCAGAGCCAGCCCACCCTGCATGTCCCGATCAGGTCAAGTCTCTGGATAGGCCCTGGAACGAGACGACAACACACACACACACACACACACACACACACACACCATGAGGGTGAAATGCACAGGCCTGGGGCTGGCGCAGACCTGGTTCCATCCCTGTTCCGTTATTTACAGCTAGGGGCCTGGCCAAGCTCCCGATGCTCTCTGACCCTCAGTTTCCTCATCTGCGGAATGGGGTTGGCTACGGAGGGCACCTACTTCGTGGAACTGTCGAGAGCATTTGAACTCAGGTGTCAGGAGTATAGAGGCTCGCGTGGTATTATTCACAGATCACCACCCTTCATCTGGGAACTGGGGGAGGGAGGTGGGAGAAAGGAAGATGTGTGCGTGCGTGTGCGTGTGTGTGTGTGTGTGCGAATCCCTCCACGTAATGCTAGAAAGGAAGGCTCGCTGTTCTGGACGCACTGGTGGCTCTCCGTCCAGCCCGCCACCCTCCCGGCCTGGCCTCACAGAGGCTGCAGATAGATGGCCTGGTATGTCCTCCGTTTCAGGCTGTGCCGGCCCTCCCTTAATAAAGACCTGTTTCTTCCTGGCTGCGCTCTCGGCCTGGCGACCGCGGGGCTCAATGGGCTCTTCTGAGCGCCCGGCCGGCCCGCCCTTCTGTTTGCCCACGGCGTCCCGTGGAAAGCTCACAATGTGGCCCTGTTCTCCTGCCACCCAGCCGCCGGCTCCCCAGGCCTGCTCGGGAGGAGGCTGTGCCAGCTGGGGAGAGGGGGGGCCTTCGCTGGTTTTCAGGAAGACGCACGCACCGTGTGTGGCCGGAGACGGGACACCTCTTCGTTGGCAACCCCTGCAAATTAAGGGGTGATTTGTTGTGGGCAAACCGTGTGCAGCTGGCAGGGCCGCTGATCAGCTCCCAGGCCCACGCTGGTGCTGGGCCTTTGCAACAAGCTGTTCCTCTGGTCCTCCTGGGGCTGCCCCTTTCCTCTCTCTCCTCCAAGCCTGAGCGGGACCGGCTCCTCCCCGGCCCGGGATCGGACGCTCTGTCTCGTGGCCGCGTTTGACTGTCCCCATGTAGGTAGCATTGGTCTTGTCCCTCTAGAGGGTATCCTGTGTGTCTCCTCCATGCCCATTCCCCAGAGCCCAGCACCCTGCCCGGTTCACAGAAGGCCACTCAAAATGTGTTAGATGAACGAATCAACAAACCAACCACTGTATTAAGAAATCGGCCTGTGAGGGGCGCCTGGGGGGCTCAGTCGGTTGGGCATTCGACTTCGGCTCAGGTCACGATCTCACGGTTCACGAGTTCGGGCCCCGCGTCGGGCTCTGGGCTGACAGCTCAGAGCCTGGAGCCTGCTTTGGATTCTAGGTCTCCCTCTCTGTCTCTTCCCTGCTCATGCTTTCTCTCTGTGTCTCTTAAAAATAAACATTAAAAAAAAAAAGAAATCGGCCTGTGAGTCCATGAAACCATGATTCGATGCATCAGTCACTGTATTAATGAGGTCAGGTCATGCAGGTAGGAATCCTTGCCTAACGTATGTCTGTAATCACCTGCTCTTCCCCGCTTACCTCTAAGCCCCCCAGGGCAGTGCTGGGGCCGGTGTCCTCACGCAGTCCCCAGAACCCACAGCCAGCCCTGGGCCCAGCTGCACACACCATGTCCCGTGAGTAGCGATTGGATGAATAACCCAGGGCACCTTCACATGACCTCTGATCCATTTGGGGGTCACCCCGGCTTTGTCCCGTCTCAAGACCTTTGTACCTACTGTTCCCTGGGCCTGGAATTCTGCTGCCCGGCCCCTTCACCTGAGACTCCTCTTCCTTGGGGTCTCAGCAGGAACAGCCCCTTCGCAGGGCAGGCTGCGATGGCTCAGCACCGCCTGCAAAGCTGATTTGCGTCCAGTTCACAGCTCCGGGCGGGGGGCCCAGACCCAGCACGTGGCGTGCCCGCAGTCACAGAGTCTGTCCGAGATACGGGAACTAGAATCCTGTCCCCCATTCATTTATATGGCACGGCTTTTTTTTTTTTAGTTTATTTATTTACTTTCAGAGAGACAGAGACAGCATGAGCAGGGGAGGGGCAGAGAGGGGGGGCGGGAATCCCAAGCAGACTCTGCACTGTCAACACACAGCCCGATGCGGGGCTTGAACTCAGGAGCCGCGAGATCATGACCTGAGCCGGAATCAAGAGTCAGACGCTTAACTGACTGAGCCACCCAGGCGCCCTTATATGGCAGGTTTTTATCCGGCGCCCAGTGGATTCAGAGATAGAGCTGAAGCCTCGGAGGGAAAGAAACAGGTGCTTCCATGGAGGGAGACGGGAGCGGGAGTGCGGAAGAGCCCGGCCACCTGCTCCTCAGGCAGGGGTGGTCTGGGAAGGCTCCTCGGAGGAGGTGAGGCGATCCCTGGGTGGAGTCCCAAGAAAGGAAATGCTATGCAGCAGCGGTGGGAGCTGGGTGCACAGTCCACGTAAGGACAGCCCTCGGAGAGGCTCAGCGGGGCCTCTGGGGAGAAGAGGCCTCCTCGATTTGCTCTGCACATTTTCAAGAGCCAGGGCCCTCGCTGCAAGGCAGGAAGACCTGTTTGAGGTCAATGTCGGGTGGAACCACGCAGAGACCAAAGGCGCTGCCTGAGGACAGAATGAGCCCTGTGCGCCTCAGGGTATGATGTGTAAGCCGGATGAGGGGAGGGAGGGGCTCACCCGGGCAGGAAAGGCAGGAAAGATTCCAGAGAATCTATAGGTCCGTCCAACGCAGGTGGGGGAGATATTAATCGGATGGTCCCAACGTCCTGCGAATACAAATATGCGTGGAGATGATCATCAGTTTGTTTACAATGGGAGAAACCCTGTGTACAAATTTCACTTTTGTTTCTTAAAAAAAATGTTTAATGTTTATTTATTTTTTAATTTTTTTTTAATATTTATTTTTGAGAGAGAGAGAGAGAGAGAAACAGAGTATGAGTGAGGGAGGAGCAGAGAGAGAGGGAGACACAGAATCAGAAGCAGGGTCCAGGCTCTGAGCTGTCAACACAGAGCCCGACGCGGGGCTCGAACCCGCGAACTGCAGGATCACGACCTGAGCCGAAGTCGGACGTTCCACTGAGCCACCCAGGCGCCCCCAAATTCCACATTTGGAAAGGTCTCCTACGTAATCAGCACGTGTGCATTCAGGCACCCCACTCCAGCAATGCTCACGGCAGTGCTGTTTGCAACAGGGAACTTGGAAATGGCCTGAAAATTCATTTATATGGTTTTTCCGTCTCCGACTGAACTCCAAGGGGATTGGCTCTTGTCTGTCTTATTCACCACTCGGTCCATCTCCTCTGGTAGGTACAGAGATACAATGCAATCTTTTTTTAAAAACATATAATCCCCAGGGCACCTGGGTGGCTCAGTCAGTTAAGCGTCTGACTTAGCTCAGATCATGATCTCACGATTTGTGAGTTTGAGCCCCGCGTCGGGCTCTGTGCTGACAGCTCAGAGCCTGGAGCCTACTTTGAATTCTGTGTCTCCCTCTCACTCTGCCCCTCCCCTGCTCACACTCTGTTTCTCTCTCCCTCCCAAAAATAAATAAACATTAAGAAATAAAAAAATTTTTAAAGTATAATCCCGGGCCACCTGGGTGGCTCAGTTGATTGAGCATCTGACTCTTGGTTTCAGCTCAGGTCATGATCTCACGGTTCATGAGTTCAAGCCCCGTGTCGGGCTCTGAGCTGACAGCAGAGTCTGCTTGGGATTCTCTCTCCCTCCCTCTCTCTCTGCCCCTCCCTCGCATGTACACGCTCTCTTTCTCTCTCAAAAATAAGTAAATAAACATTTAAAAAAAAAGAATAATCCCATTGACAAGAGAGAGAGAGGGAGAAATGCATCCAAACGTTAACAGTACTTTTAGGTGATGGGATTAAAGGTACTTTCTGTTTTCTTCTTCACCTTGTGCTATATTTTCCATCCTGTCCAGAATAAACGTGTAGTATGTTTGCAATGTGAACATTTTTCAGAAAAAAGGGAATGACAGGGGCACCTGGGTGGCGCAGTCGGTTAAGCGTCCGACTTCAGCCAGGTCACGATCTCGCGGTCCGTGAGTTCGAGCCCCGCGTCAGGCTCTGGGCTGATGGCTCGGAGCCTGGAGCCTGTTTCCGATTCTGTGTCTCCCTCTCTCTCGGCCCCTCCCCTTCCCCCGTTCATGCTCTGTCTCTCTCTGTCCCAAAAATAAATAAAAAACGTTGAAAAAAAAATTAAAAAAAAAAAAGGGGAATGACAGGGTGAAATCAGGGTACAAAAATAATAATTGCTTCTTTTGCTGAGCTCTGAGAATGGATTTTTAAAGCCAAAATGAATTAAGACTTTATCTGAACGTCCCTCGTGGCCCCCTTTCACCATCTGGATGGGATCCGGCAAGAACAATCCAACTCATTTGGGTGGGTAGAAAATAATTTTCAGTTTCACAGCGGCCACTCCTAACACACACCCCCCCCCCCCCCACCAGGGTGGCCTATTTATAGCTTCCGTTGGGTGTAGACGTGACATTTATCTGTGCAACCCAGGCATCCACACTCGGGGGCTTCCCGAGCCACTTCTGTTCAAGGCAGATAACAAAACACAGATAAGTCTATCAGCAGGAATCCGCCTTTGAATTTGCCTTCCAAAACAAGCAAGCTCTCTTGCTGTTTAGGGAGAAACCAACCTGTTTGGAATCGCTCAAGATGATGAAATAGCCGTCTCTATTTCTCGAGGGCCGCAGGGATTCAGCCTCTACGTGAGGCAGCTCTGAGGGATCCCAGCCACTGCCAGGAATCCCGTTCGCCCTTTATCCCCCTTGGGAAGTAGAGAGCTCCCTGACTCTGGAGGTGTGCAAGCCGCAGCTGGGCGAGCCTTGTCAGAGGCACTGTAGCAGGAATTTCAGAGTCAGATGGGGGGCAGTGCCATGGGCTGAATCGTGCCTGCAGAATCCACATGTTGAAGCCCTAGCCCACCCACCGCCCTCCCTGCACCGCAGATGTGACTGTATTTTTGAGATAGGGTCTTTCCACGGGCGATCAAATTAAAATGAGATCATATGGGTGTGTCCTCATTTAATCCGACTGCTGTCTTTATGAGAAGAGATTAGTAGGACACAAGCCCATACACAGAGGGACAGCCATGGAAGGACCCAGGAAGAAGACAGCCATCTGGGCACCAAGGAGACAGGCCTCAGGAGGAACCATTCCTGCCCGTGCCTTGATGGAGGACTTCCGGCCTCCGGAATGCGGGACCGTGAATGTCTGTTGTAAGCCGCCCGGACTACGGTGCCGTGTCACGGCAGCCCAGGCAGGGTGGGTATTGGTGTATCCACCGTCCAGGTGAGACAGGGAGCTCAGAGAGGTGAAGTGATACGTCCAGGGTCTCACAGTCCGTGATGGCTCATCCGGATTCCCATCTGGGAAGGCCTGCCCCCCAAGTCTGTCTGCTGTACTCATGACTCTCCACCACGGACTCTGTAGTAGGGTTTGTACAAGAGGCTGGGATTGTCTAGAGAAGGAAGGAGAGCCCTTGACTTGGGGAAGGTCACGGAAGGCTTCCTAGAGAAGGCGCCCTGTAAGCCAGGACTTAAAAGAGTAAACCCCCAGCAGCAGAGAGGAGGGGACACTCACCCTCTATGACAATGACAGGTGAGAGCACAGAACTTGCCAACCCAAGGGCCTGCTCCTGGGAGCTCACGTGTGGGGGTGTCCCGTCATGTCACACAGAGAGAAACACATATCAACGCCAGCCACCCTCAGCACCCTGGGCACCCTGGGCAATGGGCTCTGAGGTTCACGAAACAAGAAGCCCCAACTTCTGGTGCAAATCACAGCCCTGCCTGCCTCTTTCTGGCTGTGTGCTCTTGGAGAAGTTACGCCACCTCTCTGAACAACGGTGAGAAGTAAACTTTCTTCACAGGATGCATTCATTCCTCACGTGCATATGTTTTGAGCCCCGCTCCGTGGTGGGCATTGCTGTTGGCAGAGGAAAGAGCAGTGATCAGAGCGCGGTCTCGCGGGAACGTATCCGTCTAGTAAAACACCGGAGATGGGAAACTGAAGGACTCCGTGGAAATCTGCATTTCGCTCCTTCTCCTGCCTCTGTTCTTGCAAGGACCTGCACCCCCACCGCTCTTTGCACCTCATAATGCAAACAGCATATGTCTTCCCCGCCAGGGACACGGAGGGAATGACTTCTCTGGAATAGACAACACCTAAGGAAGGACCAGGTGACAATGAAGCCATCGTGTGCGCATTCCAGACCACTTGGCTCTAGACATCTCCGTGCCAAGGCCGCCTGGCTCCAAGGACTAACACCTGAGCCCTCATCTTTGTTCTGACCACTCCCGGGATGCCTGAGGGGACACGCATGCCAGACCACCGTCCTCCATAAAAAACTCCCGGACCCAGAACAAAGATGAGTCTCCTGCTCCCTTCCTTTCCGGGCCTCCCAGACGCTCTGTCTGTGTCTCTCTCTACCTCCAATAAACTCTGTTTTCACTCTTGCCAGCTCAGTTTGATTTCATCCTGCAGGCAGCCAGGGCCCCTGGTGGCTGGTCCCCTGGGACTCCCTCTGGGTCCTCAGACCCAGCCCATGCCCCACACCCCACAGCGAGGAGGGAGTGCACCGGAGGGCTGGCAGGAACGCAGATAAAATGAAGCAGGGGAGGGGTGCGGCTCCAGGGTAGTCAGGGAGGCCTCAGCAGAGGGGGTGCCTTGTGGACAGCGGTAGAGAGAACCAAGAAGTAACGGTGATATGAGGATCCAGTCATCATCGGTGTGGGAATTTTCTTTCTTTCTTTTTTTTTTTTTTTAAGTTTATTTATTTATTTATTTTGAGAGAGAGAGAGAGAGAGAGAGAGAGAGCGCATGAGCAGAAGAGGGGCAGAGAGAGAGGGAGAGAGAGAGAGAATCCCAGGCAGGCTCCGCACTGTCAGCCCAAAGCCCCATGCGGGGCTCGAACTCACCAACCTGTGAGATCATGACCTGAGGCACGGTCAAGAGTCAGAAGCTTGTGGTGCCCGGGTGGCTCAGCCGGTTAACCATCTAACTCTTGATCTAGGTTCAGGTCACCATCTCACACTTTGTGGGTTCTGCTCTGGCAGCTCGGAGCCTGCTTTGGATTCTCTCTCTCCCTCTCTCTCTGCCCTTCCCCCGCTTGTTCTCTCTCAAAGTAAATAAATAAAAACAAACAAAAAAAGAGAGTCGGATGTGTAACCCACTGAGCCACCCAGCTGCCCCAGGGTTGCTATTTTCATTACTATCACTCCATTTCCTCCTGCACCTTCCACTGGGCCACTCCTAGGCCTGACCCACCTGAACCGCTGTTATTCCCTTGACATCAAACTCGAGAAAAAAGTCCCCCTCTGCTTTAAACCTGACCTAATGGTGACTGGGAGCAACCTTAGAAAGGACCCCATGTATCTCCCATCCCTGATGAGCAGCTTCTCACTTGCCCGGACTCTGGGGACCAAGGGCCCCCATCTAGTAGTCTTAGAGGCTCCTCCCAGAGGTGACTTCCCAGGGAGTTGGTGTACCAACCGACCTGGGCACAGCCAAAGTGGCCACCCTGCTCTGCTGAGGCATGCTCAGATTCCAGGGCTGACAGCCCCTGCCGGGATGATTCAACCATTCCTGCTGCTGGAGGTGGGCAGGTGGCTAGGAGCCCCCAGGGAGCCTGGAGGTGGGACTGGGCCAAGCCATGGGTAGGCAGATGGGAGGGGCCCACTCTGCATTCTCTGGGTTCTTACTTTTCTTTCAAAGCTTCCAACCCATTGCCCAGGAAGCCAGGTACTCTTAGCCTGTTGGAGAAATCCAGGCAGGTGCTCTTCCCTGCCAGCTGCCTCCTCCTTGGAGAAGCATTAATCACTGGGAAAGCCAGGATGCTCAGAACCAGATGCGATGGGACCCAAGACCAGTCCAACCAACACCAAACAGTTCCTTTACTCATTTTTAATCAAGTTGTCTGTTTTTGTTGTAGTTGAGTTGTAGGTGTTCTTTATATATACTGGATACTAATCTCTTTTTATTTTTATTATTTTTTATTTATTTTTGAGAGAGAGAGAGAGAGAGAGAGAGAGCAAGGGGCAGAGAGAGAGGGAGACACAGAATCCAAAGCAGGCTCCAGGCACTGAGCTTTCAGCACAGAGCCCGACACAGGGCTCGAACCTGTGAACCATGAGATCATGACCTGAGCCGAATTCAGACACTCAACCGACTGGGCCACCCAGGCACCCCGATACTAATCTCTTTTTAGATGTATGACTTGCAAATATCTTTGTCTATTCCTTAAGTTGCCTTTCTCTCTGTTGATAGTGTCCTTTGATGCACAAAAGTTTTTAGTTCCAATGAAGTCCAATTTATCTTTTTTTGTGTTGTCTGTGCTTTTGGTGTCAGATCTGAGAGTGCATTGCCAATTCTGGCGTCACAAAACTTCTCTCCAGTGTTTTCTTCTGATGGTTTGTTTAATGGTTTTGGCTTTTGTGTTTAGATCCATTTTGAGTTAACTTTTGCATATGGCGTCAGACAAGGGTCCAGCTTCATTCTTTTGCATGTGGATGTCCAGTCTTCCCAGCACCTTTGTTAAAAAGACTGTCCTTTCCTCATTAAATGAGCCCTTGTTGAAAATCACTTGCCCATATATGTGAGGTTTTATTTCTGGGATCTTTATTCTATTTCATTGGGCTATATGCTTGTTAACTTTATCCCAGTATCACACTGTTTTGGTAACTGTGGCTTTCTAGTAAGTCTTGAAATTAGAATGTGTGAAACGTCCAACTTTGTTCCACTTGGAGTCTCTTGAGAGTCTATGTGAATTTTAGGATGGATTTTTCTATTTCTTTTTTTTTTAATTTTTAAAGTGTTTATTTTATTTTTTGAGAGAGAGACAGAGCACGAGTATGGGAGGGGCAGAGAGAGAGGGAGACACAGAATCTGAAGCAGGCTCCGGGCTCCCAGCTGTCAGCACAGAGCCCGACTCGGGGCTCGAACCCATGAACCGTGAAATCATGACCTGAGCCAAAGTCAGATGTTTAACCGACTGAGCCACCTAGGTGCCCCGGGATTTTTCTATTTCTAAAAATACTCTTTTTTTAAGTTTATTTGTTTATTTTGAGGAGGGGAGGGGCAGAGAGAGAATCGCAAGCAGGCTCTGCTCTGTCAGCACAGAGCCCAACTTGGGGCTCCATCTCATGAATGGTGAGATCATGACCTGAGCCAAAATCAAGAGTTGGATGCTTAACCAACTGAGCCATCCAAGCACCCCAGATTTTTCCTTTTGTACGGAAAAGTGTCAGTGGGAGTTTTACAGGGATTGCACTGAATCTATACATCGCTTTGGGCAGTATTGACAGCTTAGCAATATTAAAGATAAAAGTTTTGTTGTTGTTGTTTTCTGTTTTTGTTTGCTTTTTGTTTGTTTGTTTGTTTGTTTTTACACAACATTTAGTCTTGCAGCTGTGTGAAAAACAGTCCGGCAGGTCCTCAAAATGCTAAACATAGAATTACCAGGTGAGTTAGCAATTCCTCCTAGGTATATACCTCCCAAAAACCGAAAGATGACTCAAACAGATACGATTATTAGTATCCACTATTATCATTCATTATTAATAATACCAGCACTATTCACAAGGGCTAAAACATGGAAGCACCCACGTGTGTGCTGACAAAGGACAAATACTGTGTGATTCGCCTTGCGTGAGGTCTCTAGGGCAGGCAAATTCGCAGAGATGGAAGCAGAAGAGAGGTTACCAGTGGAGAAGAAGGAGTGGGGCATTATTGTTTCAGTGAGCACAGAGTTTCTGTTCAAGGTGACGAAAAAAAGCTCCGGAAATAGGCATTGGTGAGGGTTATACAGCATCATAAATGTACTTAACGCCACTGGCTTGTGTGCTTAAAAATGGTTCAAGTGGTCAATTTTATGTCACATAACATATGCATATATTTTAGCACCATAAAAAGTGTTTTTAAGTGACATGTAGTCCCTAATTACCAAAGTAGCACATTTTCACACACACACACACACACGAAACAACAGAAAAACACACAGAAGTAAATTTTCAAAACCACCTTTTGAGGGGTGCCTGGGTGGCTAAGTCGGTTAAGCATCTGACTCTTGATCCCAGCTCAGGTCTTAATCTCAGGGTTGTGAGTTCAAGCCCCCCGTTGGGCTCTGCACATGAAGTTTGCTTAACAAAATAAAAAATAAAATATAAAATAAAATAAAATAAAATAAAATAAAATAAAATAAAAAAGCAATTAAAACCACCCTCTGAGAAAGATTATTGAAATGCAGGGAGAGTATGCAAACTGAACATCGACAGCAGCCCACATTTTCTGTCTCCTCTGGGGACGTGGATGAGCCAGCTTCCCTGGGGGTCCAGCTGCGGAGACCTACACATCTGCCCGTGCAGGTGGGTAAGTGCCTGGGAGGCGACATCTTCAGCTTCCTCCCCACTGGGGTGTACATTCCCCTCCGCTATCCCAGCGTGAGCTTTTCTCTGCTCCCAGAAAGTTTGGTGGGGATGCCTGGGATTCTAAGACGGTCTCTTGCACAAATGAAGCCCCCTAGGGTTCCTCTGTTGCCGCTGTTCTATTTAGTGAATTGCTTACTTACGTCCTAACAGAGCTGGATTTGATATTCCAACTTTGTGTCCAAAGGATGTTGGTGTCTCGTTATTTTCAGACCTACAGAGTCAATGAAGGCAAGTTCTACAATGTTGTGCTTCAACAGAACCTTAACACTGCCCATGCTCTGTTACCCGGGAAGCCCATTTGTAGGAACCTCCCCAGAGGAAACATTTGACCTACAAAAGGGCGTTTCTCGAAGCATCATTTGTAACAGCACAGAGCTGCCCATCGGGGCAGGGGAGGAGGGCCCTGGTGAGTGGAGTAGGATTACTCGGTGATGGGACATTTGCATATGACAGTTAGCAACAAGGGCTGTACTGAACTGCACCACGGCACAAAGGACGTGAAAGAGATTATAAATGAAAAGACCAGAGTGCAGTAGGAGCCACACAATGAGTTTAAGGTTTACTTTATTTATTTTGAGACAGAGAGAGAGTGCATGAGCAGGAGAGGGGCAGAGAGAGGGAGAGAGAGGACCCCAAGCAAGCTCCTTGCTGTCAGCTCAGAGCCCAGAGAGGGGCTTGATCTCACAAACCGCGAGATCGTGACCTGAGCCGAAATCAAGAGTCGGACGCTCAAAGGACTGAGCCACCCAGGTGGCCCCGTCTGATGTGTCGCAACCCTATTAAGATGTGCAGCATTACAACATTTTCAAATTTTGTAACAGCTTGAAAAAAATTCGGTCCCTGATTTTAGGCGTAAGAGACACGAAACTGTATGAAAATCAGTGCGATGTCATGCACGATGCATTTTTGCGGAAAATACAGTAGCTCAAAAACAGCTTGGAAGGAAGCGTGCCGACATGATCATTGTGACTGTCTTTAAGTTGTGGTAAAATGAGTCATTTTACTTCTTTCTCCCCTTCTCTCTTTTTGTTGATATTTTGGCTACAATGAGGCTGTCTACTATAATCAGGAAAAAAAAAAGTGCTTTTTAATCTTTTTTTAATGCTTAGGCAAATTGAAAGTTCATTAAAATGCAAATAAGTGTGTTGGGATGAGATGATTTTTTTTTCTTTCTTTCCCTGACTTTAAGAATTTGCTTTGCTTCTTTCTTAAGTTTATTTATTTATTTTGAGAGAGAGAGAGAGAGAGAGAGAGAGTATACGGGGGAGGGACAGAGAGAGAGGGAGAAAGAAAATCCCAAGCAGGCTCCACACTGACAGCACAGAGCCCTACACCGGGCTCAAACTCACGAACCGTGAAATCAAGTTGAACCTGAGCTTGCTGAACTTGACTGAGCCACCCGGGCACCCAAAGCCCTGATTTGCTTTATTGTATTACTGTGATAATAAACGGTATGTGCACGTGACTTTGAATGCATAATGGAGCCACTTTATCACCTTTCCACCCCCCCCACCTCAATGCACCTGCAACAACAGCACGCAGTTGGCAGCGGGGACCAGGGCACACGGGTGAGACCAGAGAGCCCGACCTCCCCCCCGATGCCGATTCCATGGAGGTAACCACCGGATCCTCCTCCCAGCCTCTGCCCTGCGCAGAGCCGCCCCCAGGGTGGGGAAGGTGTGCGGGAAGGAGGCTTCTTTCCCCAAGGGCTGGGATGCCTTCTTCTCCACTGAGCTGCAGATTCCTGAAACACCAGCCCCACGAAAACCCTAATGAAACACAAAGGCGCCTGCCTTCAGCCATCATTACATGTCACAGCCCCAGCTCGTCAGCCCTGCGGTTGCCAGAGCAGAAAGGGTTAGGGACGAGTGGATTTAGGGAGGCTGACTCCCTTTCCCTCCCACCAAAGGCATTTGGTTAAAACTTTCATCTACAATCACTATGGTTTTCATAAAAAAAACATTTAAACATAGGAGGAAATTAATCTCAGAATAGGCAAAATAACAAGAACGGATAGCAGTCCACAGCCTACTGGTGTTTCCAAAATTATTTTGTAAATGACAATATCTTCAAAGTTTGTGTGAAACAGCCCCAGTAGTCACCATCAAATGACTGGGTGACCAGAGCGTGGTCCACCCACACGATGCAGCATTGTTCAGTCACGAACCCGTGATGCTCCATGCAAGAAGCCAGACACAGAGGCCACGTGTTCCGTGATACCTGTTTTTTTTTTAAAGAAATTCTTTTTTTATTTCTTATTAAAACAATTTTTTAAGATATTTATTTATTTTGGGGAGAGTGCGAGCAGGGGAGGGATGGAAAGAGGGGGACAGAGGATCTGAAGTGAGCTCCGCGCTGACAGGCTGACAGCCGTGAGCCTGATATGGGGCTCGAACTCACGAAGCGTGAGATCATGACCTGAGCCGAAGTCAGACGCTCAACCGACTGAGCCACCCAGGTGTCCAGAAACTCTTTTTTGTAATGTTTATTTATTTATTTTCGAGACAGAGAGAGAGAGAGAGAGAGAGAGAGCATGCACAGGGGAGGGGCAGGGAGAGAATCCCAAGCAGCCTTCGTGCTGTCGGCATAGACCCCAAGGTGGGGCTCGGTCCCGTGAACCTTGAGATCGTGACCTGGGCTGAGATCAAGAGTCAGACGCTTAACTGACTGAGCCACCCAGCTGCCCCTTCTAGGATCCCTTTATATAAAAGGTCGAAAAGAGGCAAATCAATAGAAACAGAAAGTGTATTTGTGGTCCCTGGGGGTGGTCAGGGGCTGGGAGGAGGGGGATGGGCATGACTGCCAGTGGGTACAAGGTATTTTTCGAGGCTGATGAAAATGTTCTGGGAATGGATAGTGATGATGGCTGCATACCATTGCGAATATATCAAAAACCGCTGGATTATCATTTTTAAATGGCAGGTTTTATGTTCGATAAATGGCCACTCGCTAGAAAATGCAATTTAAAAAGGAAAGGTAGGAAAAAAGTTTGTGAATGCATAAAAATGACAACCTGAAGCTCTTCTGTGACCATCTTGGCACGGGCTGACCCCGCACCAGGAGCTGGTTCTGCTCCCGGGGAGTTCACAACTGTTGCAAATCCATTTTCCCAGAGGTGGGCTCAAGGCAGAACGCGATGAGCCCTTGTCGGTCCAGGGCTTCTGGGGTGGGGTCGCGGACGGCCGCCCACATCTGGACGTCTTCTGCGTGGATGATGGACTCTGCCCCTTTGTAGATGACTGTGCCGCTGTCCCGTGAAGCTCCCTTCTGTGTCCCCCACCCCGCCCCATTCCCTAAGCTCCGCTCCGTTCACAGTGCTGGCGAGGACGGGAGTCGGGGTGTGCAATGAGAATCGGAAGCTGAGTACCACACCAGGACCGATGAGAAGCAGCAGGAGAGCAGGGGCAGTGGGGCCCCCGACCTGGAAACCCCTTGTCGGGGCGTCTCCATGGGGAGGGGCCCCAGCTGTTTTCTAGGTTGTGGAACGAAGGCAGAGTGGGCGGGGTCAGCTCCGAAGCAGGGCTGTGGGGCCTCTACTGAAGCTCCGGGAGGTTCCAGGACCCCACCAGTTAGTTTAGGGGAATCTGTGGGCCCAGGACTGGGGAAATCAGGTCCCGGGTATGAGCCTGCGTGCTGCGGACGGGGAGCCCCTGGGTTGTGCGGACCATCTACACACAGGGCATGGGCACCTGTGCAGTTGTGGGCGTCGGTCAGTGATGGTGAGTGTGTGTGAGTGTGGTGCGTGCTTGTGTGCATGAAGTTTTGTGTTTGCCCGGGAATTCAGCCTTCGTGGATTGGCCACCGCTAGGAACGGGGAGGAGGGAACCGTTGGGGGGCTGAATGCGCCTTTCAAGTGGGCCCCACACACCCTCCAGCACCCCCCCTGGCTTCTGTGCCGTTCAGCTGCTCTGCCCAGGCTGCCCCCTCACGACATTTCCCCTCCCTGCCCACCTGCCCGCACCGCCCCTCCCTTTCCCACCCTCCTGACTCCCTGTCTCTCTCTGTGTCTCTGACCCTGACTCTGACCCTGTCTCTGGTCCTGTCAAGCCCCTCCTCCCTGTCCTTTTCCCTCTGCCTCTCCATCTCTGTCTCCATCTGTCTCCCTCCTCCCCACCCCTGCACCCACCACCGCCCCCGCCCTAAGGAGGGCTGGCCGGACCCTCCCAGACCTTTTAGCTGCTCCCCTCCCTAGGAGCCCTGGGTGCCTGTTTGCGTCGGGATGCCCCTGAAAAGGCTTCTCTCCTCATCTCTGAGGTGGCTCATTGTCACCCTGTTTTATGGGGTCTAAATGAATGCATTCAGGCAGATGGAACCACACCAGGGTGTGGGGACAGACCTAATCATTAAAGAGGGTGCGGGCAGCCCGCACGGCTGGCACCGGGATGCCCAGGAGCATGAATGAAGAGAGCTGCCCGCCCTGGATCTCCACGGAGCTCCCCACAGCCAGCGGGCTTTGCTGCCTACTAATTCCCACCCTGGCATAGCCCTGTGTGCATTGCGGTCACGGTCCCATTTCACAGGCGTGAAGACCGAGGTTCAGAGAGGTCAGTGGATGGCCTGAGGCCACCCAGCACAGCAAGGGTTCTGGCAGTCAGAGCAGACAGTCTGCCTTCAGGTGGTCTAGGCTGGGGAGAGCCCTACCCACCTCCTGGGTAAGAAGAAGTTCTGGGAGGGGCCGCCGTTCGGTCCCCAGATGTTCCCTGATGCTTCCATTACCACCTAGGATGCTCAACTAAGTAATTTTGCAGAGTTGAGCTCTCTCCCTGAGAGAATTCTGAGTCTGATATAAAGGTAATACAATATTCCATGCTTCATTCATTCACTCGCTCGCTCGCTCGCTCGCTCACTCCATGCGTACTCACCAGGCCCCCATCGAACCCCGGGCATGCGTCAGGCACCAGAGCCGGCAACCAGCCTGGACTTGAGAAGTGGTTCAAGGGGCAGACGTCCAGGCCGTGGGCCCCTCTAAGGCCCAGCCAAAGGCCGCCCCCCCAAAGCCTTGCCTGCCCCCCCCCCCCCCCGCAAGCCCCCAGCCCTTGAGCTTATACTTTGGTGGAGACACTGCTTGTCTGGCTGTCTCCACTGGCCTGCTGCTCCCGTGGGCCCGGTGCCCAGCACAGGGCCTGCCCACAGCCGCAGCTGAGCAGTACTATCTGTATTTGGGGGTGGCCGCACCTTCCAGGCAAAACACCTCATAAATAGCAAGGGCTTGTGCACGGCTGAGGCGTTGAGAGCTAGCACTGCAGGCTGGCGGGGCGCGGGGCCGGGAGGGGAGGCTGGGGCTCGCCAGGAGGGCTGGGCAGTGGCCTGGCGTTGGTCCAAGAGGACGCTGCTTCTTTGGAGCTGCCCCAGCTGAGCCCTGCCCTTTGGGACTGACCTTGGCCTTTCCGGGAGCCTGGCCACACCCAGTGCAGAGCCAAGGGTTTACAGATGGGAAACTGAGGTTCAAAGAAGCCATCTGCCCAGACTCACGGTTACCCGGAGCAGAGCTGGTATTCATATCCAGATCTGTCTTGCTTCTCCCACCGGATTGGGCATTTTCCCATAATAATAGTCAACACAGTAAGAATAGCCACGGTAACAGCAATCCGATGCCAATGAGCTTCCAACATTTAGGTGCCCATTCCCCGACATTGTCTCACTGGATGTGCTGGAGAGCCACAAGGGAAGAACTCTTATCCTCATTTACTGATGGGGAAACTGAGGCTCGGAGTGGTTGCACGCCTTGGCCAGGTCCCTCCTCCTGCTAAGTAAGGGGCACTTCCAGCCCACAAGAGGCTGGGGCAGGGGGATGCTGTGTCAGGACAGCTGGGTGGGGACAGTCTGGGCTGGGGGGCAGCCCTCCCGTCCTGGCAGCCGGGTTGTGACTGACCTGCAGCCCACCGGGGAGGGTGTCCTGGGTGTCCCGGCAGGAGTGTCCCAGCCCTGCTCACATGCAATGCCGCCAGGGTGCGTCCTCCTCTGACCTGTTTTCCTGGCAGGGGCTGTCGGGTCTGGGCTGGGCCGGCCCCGGGTAACCTGCCAAGGCAGAGGTGGCCTTGGGGTCAGAGGCAGCGTCCTCTGCCCTCCCCGCCCTTCCTTGGCTGACAAGTCTTTCTCCTCCCAGCTCATCTCATCAAACTCCCACCCATCTGTCACAGCCCTGTGCAATGGCACTGCCTCCAGGAAGCTTCTGGACTCCCCCAGATGGAGTTGTTCCAACCCTTCTGTCCCTGCCGTGTCATCATTATGGGTTTAGCCATCTCCCTGGCCGTCCTGGCTAGAGCACCGCCCTGTCCAGGGAGGCTCAGCTACCCCTTTTTTTGGCATGGGGATCACTTTAAACCATGGCCAGTGACGGGACGGGGGCCCCAGAGCCCAGTGTATGTCAAGCAGAGGGAGAAGGAGCTATGGACGTGTGCACCTACAGGGGGAGAGGTGGGGACTACGAGAAACAAGCCGGGACAGACACTTTCTTCTAATCATGGGTGCCTTCCAGTGCTCCACCGGGCCCTGCTGATCCTACCGGAGGGAGCACGAGGATCTGGGAAGAGCGCCCCCGGGGGTGACAGGAATTCTGGTGAAAGGCAGTGCCAGAGCAAAGGCCAGGTGGCTGGGATGGACGGGCAGAACGGGGACAGTCCGAGGCTGAGGCGGCTCCCGGTCTAGGCACTGGGGACCCTGAGGTAGGAGTGTCCTCTGTATCTCTGTGTCCTCGGATGGAGATGGAATGACAAATGTCCCTGGGCATGTCCCTCGGTGCAGGAACCTCCAGTCTGGCAGCTTCCTCGTGAGCCTCCTTGGCCGGTCAGTGGCTCAGATTCACCTGCTCAGCCAGCCCGAGGAGAAACACCCACCGGTCCTAGCTGGGATCTCCGGTCTTTTGTTTCTAGAATCTCTCTCCAAATATAACAGTGATCTTTGTTGTCAAAATACACTTGGAAAAGCCAGAAAGACAACAAACGTATACCAAGCATCACAGAATCACCCCATCTGGCTCCCCAGAGACAAACCTTGTTAATACGTTGGGGAACAGCCCCCTGGGTGTTTACTGTGCACCTTTGGAATCAGGCCATACCTGAAATTCTATGTGTGGCTGTTTTCACTTAACAAATATGTCATGATCTAAAATCATATTTACTGTTGCCTTCTGATTACAAAATTATCCTCTGCTCCCTGTGAAAACAAACAATTACAGACACGTGGAACAGAGACAGTCCAGGGGAAAAAGAAGGTGAAAATCTCCCACAGTCCCCGATCCAGAGGTGATGACCCCAGAAACCCCTGTGGATGGTAGTGTAAACGACCCCACAAGTGTAGACCAGCAGAGGCATTAAGAACGTGGGCTTCGGGGTCAGGTCGGCTAGTTCAAGTCCTGCCTCCACAGGCAACCCCTGAGCTGACCTCTCAGGGCCTCGGCTTTCTATAAGGTAGAACCGATCAGGGTCAGCTGGGGGGCTCAGTCCGTTAAGCGGCTGACGTTGGCTCAGATCATGATGTCACAGTTTGGGGGTTCAAGCCCTGCGTTGGGCTCCGTGCTGACAGCTCAGAGCCTGGAGCCTGCTTCGGATTCTGTGTCTCCCTCTCTGCCCCTCCCCTGCTTGCATTCTGTCTCTCTCTCTCTCTCTGTCTGTCTCAAAAATAAATAAATGTTAGGGGCGCCTGGGTGGCGCAGTCGGTTAAGCGTCCGACTTCAGCCAGGTCACGATCTCGCGGTCCGTGAGTTCGAGCCCCGCGTCAGGCTCTGGGCTGATGGCTCGGAGCCTGGAGCCTGTTTCCGATTCTGTGTCTCCCTCTCTCTCTGCCCCTCCCCCCTTCATGCTCTGTCTCTCTCTGTCCCAAAAATAAAAAAATAAAAAAAAAAAAAACAAAAACGTTGAAAAAATAAATAAATGTTTAAAAAACTTAAAAATAAATAAATACAGGAGAACTGATCAGTGGGCCCTACCCCACAGAGTTGCTGGTGGAATTAATACATGAATGAAAAGCATCGACACGAATGGGTAAGGTGCTTACATAGGTAAGGTGCTTAAAATGGTACACAGTAAGTGCTCAATAAATGTCAGATGGGGAGCAAGTACCCAACAGAATCAACAACGGAGCCCTGGCCATGCACCAGGTAGGGCCTCCCATCTATAAGCCACGCATCCTCCCGGCAAGCCCACCAGGCAGGTACTTTCCGTGTCCCCATTTTGCAGATGTGACAAAGGAAGCTATGTGGGTCAAGCGTCATGACGACACCGTGCCCAGGAGCCCAGAGGTGGAACAGTGCAAACACCTGTAGCTAGAACAATAGATGAGCACAACTCAGGCGTCAGGTGGTGGAAGATTACTGGGCCTTGACCAGGAATGGAGCGCCGGCCCGTGCCGCAGCGTGGACAGATGCAGAACGCACTATGCCACGTGGAGAAAGCCGATCCCAAGGCCACGCTTCATATAATTTCCTTTATAGGAAATGCCCTGGACAGGCAGATCCCCAGAGACAGATCGCCATGGGTGGGTGGTCCCCAGGGGCTGGGGGAGGGCAGGGGGCGGGGGGGGGGGTCAGTAAGCAACTGCTTACTGGGCGTGAGGCCTCCTTCGGGGGTGATGGAAACGCTTTCCAGCTACATGTAGGTGGTGGCTAAACAAAACGGGAAATGTACCAGCTGCCGGGGAGTTGGACACTTCAATTTTTTTTTAATGTTTATTCATTTAAAAAAATTTTTTTGGTAACGTTTATTTATTTTTGAGACAGAGAGAGACAGAGCATGAACGGGGGAGGGGCAGTGAGAGGGAGACACAGAATCTGAAACAGGCTCCAGGCTCTGAGCTGTCAGCACAGAGCCCGACGTGGGGCTCGAACTCACGGACGGTGAGATTGTGAGATGAGCCGAAGTCGGCAGAATCCGAAGCAGGTTCTAGGCTCTGAGCTGTCAGCTCAGAGCCCCATGTGGGGCTCAAACTCGTGAACCATGAGATCATGACCGGAGCCGAAGTCGGCCGCTTAACCCACTGAGCCACCCAGGCACCGCTAAAATAGTGAATTTTTTGATCATGAGTTTCACGTCAATTAAAAAAACAAAGGGAAGAAAGAAAGGCCGGGTTCAGGATCACACAGCGAGCAACTGAACATCAAAGTGGCCGAAACACTTGTCCTTCTGGGTCCCCTGAAGACCACACTGCAGGATGCTTTACTCATCAAGGTTTGCACCCATCACCACGACCCCGACCTCCAGCAGCGGAATCACGGGGGTCACAAGTGCGGCGTGACACGTGTGACGAGAGACCTCGCCCTGTGTGAGCACCTGCGTGGGCGGGAGCGCTGGCCACCGGCCAGGATGCAGAGACACTGGTCAGTGCCGTGGGTCCCGGAGGCCTGCAGGGCAGAGGGCGGTGCTGACCTTTGGCCTGAGCTTTCAGGTTAAGCCTGGGCTTTCGACACCGGCCTCCAGCTTGCCAGGGTGATATTTATCCTTCCAGAAGCCAGGACTTGAGGACGGTTGGCCTCCCGCAGGCCCCAGAGCTCCACGTGGTGAATCGTGGCATCGACCGGCTCCTGGCCACCACGTGGCCTTAGCACACGCTTTGATTCTCTGAGCTTCGATCTCCCTATCGGAAAACCAAGGAGATAGTAACTCAACCGTAAGGAAGTTCCAGCAGGAGCCAGGTGTATGCTAACGAAGACGGAGGGAATGTTGACTCGCGTGGTCTCTACTCTCCTCCGGGCTTCTTGCGCTGTACCTTGGAGAGCTGATTGTGACATAGAAATATGTCCAAGAGATGTTATTGGGAAGCGGGAAGAGCCCAGCACCTGGTAAACACTCACCGAGTGGGAAGCCGTTGTTACTATTAATCTGGGCTTTTATGCTTTGCCCACATGGCTCCCATTCACATAGAACGAGTCTGGAAGGCTACGCGAGACGCCCGGGGACAGTAGTTAGTTCCTTCTGGGGATAAGCAAGGGATACTTTTCATTTAATAGTTTTCTGTTCTCTTGAAAATTTTCACCAGGAGCATGTGTTACTTTTTTTTTTTTTTAAGTTTATTTATTTATTTTGAGAGAGAGAGAGAGAGAGAGAGCAGGGCAGGGGAAGAGAGAGAAGAGGAAAGAGAATCCCAAGCAGGCTCTGCACCCTCAGCATGGAGGCTGACGCGGGTTTCAAACCCGTGAACTGTGAGATCGTGACCTGAATTGAAATCAAGAGTCGGATACTTGGGGCACCTGGGTGTCTCAGTGGGTTACGCCTCTGATTTGGGCTCAGGTCACGATCTTGCGGTCCATGGGTTCGAACCCCGCATTGGGCTCTGTGCTGACAGCTCAGAGCCTGGAGCTGCTTCAGGTTCTGTGTCCCCCTCGCTCTCTGCACCGCCCCCCTCCCCCCCCCCCCGCTCACACATGCTGTCTCTCTCTCTCAAAAATAAAATAAAACATTAAGAAAAATTAAAAAATAAAAAAAAGAAGAATCGGGAGGAATTGGACACTTAACTGACTGAGCCACCCAGGGGCCCCCTTAGCATGTGTTACTTTTATAACAATGTAGTTCAAAATAAAATTAGATTCTGAAATAAAAACTGTGGGTTATTATGACCCTCTCAGTGAACAGAAGAGGAAAATGTTGCCCAGACCTCACCCCCTCCAGGAAGTCCTCCTGTTGCCCCAGCACTGCCTATTACTGTCTGTTTCCTTGGCTGCCTCTCCCTTGAAACTGGGAGTGCCCAGGGGCACCTGGGTGGCTGAGTCGGTTGAGCGTCCTGGTTTTGGCTCAGATCATGATCTTGTGGTTTTGTGGGTTCAAGACCCATGTCTGGCTCTAGCCCGGCAGCACAGACCCTGCTTGGGGTTCTCTCTCTCTCCCTCTCTCTCTGCCCGTCCCCTGCTCGTGCTGTCTCTGTCTCTCTCAAAATAGATAAATAAACTGAAAAAAAAAAAAAAACTTTTTAAAAAAAGATTTCAGTCTTCTAAATTTAGGTATAAACTTTTCCGATGACAGCAGAGTCCTTTCCAGGCATAGAGCGGTCAGCACTGCCTGGAAAGATCTGGGGCCTGAGGATCCGGTATAGTAGCTCTTACGAACCATTTTGCAGATAGAAAAACTGAGGGTCAGAGAGGTTGAAAGTCTTACCCAGGATCAGAGAGTTGTAAGTGGAACGAAGTGTCAAATCAAACGCGAAACTTCCGAGTCGAGAATGTGTCTGTGCTCACACCTGTGCCTCGTGCCCGATGTGGCTTGGAGTCAGGCTGCCTGGTCCCATCGCTCCTTGCTCATGAGGCCATTCGAGGATGGGACACAGGAGGCACTCAGGCCAGTGTCTGGTGCAGAGTGAGCCAGCTCTCAGGAGTAATGACCATCTACGGCTGCCGGTGCTCTTGCACAGATGGAGTTTTGGGGCGTGTGCGTCCTTTTTACCGGTGACTTTCCCGACAGGTGCCCACCTGCGCTTTGGAAAAGCAGCGTCTTACCCCATTGCCGCACGAGTTGGCTCCACCCGGCTGCTGGCTGCCTGAAGGCCAGTCACCAGTCCGTGGTCCGCGGGCACCGCCAGAGTGCCGGGCTTGCCTGAAGCAGGCGGACCCTGCCCTCCAACTGCACTCAGCAGATGGGTTCTCGTCTGACAGTCTCTGAACCCGACTGTCATCTCTGTGCCTTAAAACAAATAGACACAAACCTCAGTTCTGAATGAAGGGACTTCAGGGAAATGAGCTGAGCCTGCTCTGGTCTGCTTTTGAAGGCTAATCCTCTGAGTTGTGATCTCCAAACTTTTTTGCTCACACCAGCCCTAAAAAAAATCAGGGGTGTGAACCCCCTGATGCACTCTGGCATATATTTTCAGCTGGACTCTCTCAGTTTTTCATACTGAATTTACACAGTTGCAAACAATGTAATTTCCTGATGTATTGTAAATGTTGATATGTATATATTTTTTAACATTTATTTATTTGTGTGTGTGAGAGAGAGAGAGAACTGGGGAGGGGCAGAGAGAGAGGGAGACACAGAATCTGAAGCAGGCTCCAGGCTCCGAGCTGTCAGCCCAGAGCCCGATGCGGGGCTCGAACTAAGGAACCGTGAGATCATGACCTGAGCCGAAGTCGGACGCTTAACCGATTGAGCCACCCAGGGGCCCCTAAATGTTGACATTTTAAAACAAACTTGTTACACTGCTCTTTTAGATGTGATCAATGGAATCTAAATCCCGTAGCAATTTGATGCCACCGTCACGCACTTAAAAATGCGTGACAAGCCCTTGACAATTAAACATTTTGTGCTGTTTCTTGGTTTCTGTGACTTCACATTTCCGTTCCGTTTCCCCTGGACTTTTATCCTAATTTATTTTTATGCTGGAAAGTGTCTTACTGTTATCTAATCATTATTTTCCTTGAATAAATTGAAACTAATTTTCTTTGACTGCAAGTCCCTCTGGGCTTAAAAATCTTATTTTGGGGTTGAGTTATCATTACCAAAATACTTAGTAAAAATGTCTTAGGTTATACATTTTAATAAGTAATTATCAAACATAAAGGTACAATATTACTAGAAATTTGTTAAGGATATGTATAGGCCTTATTTTCTGAATTAGTTCATGGAATCCACAGAAGAATACCGTTCATAGAATGAGACATGGTTCAAGCTAGGTTTTATTCCTCTTTTTTGTATTTATAATGTAAGCATAGGAGTAATTTTTCCATATAAATACATGGAGGGGGAAGGAAATCCCCCTTTTTGTCATAGAAATATCACTTAATTCTTTGAACACCTTCAAAAATATGTGGCAAAAAAATCAAATAATGATGAGCCATCATCTAAATTATTTTTCCGGATCCATCATTGGGAACTTGGTTATGATCTTGTCAATTTGTTGATTCTTCTTTGATTTTGCTGAAATCACCTGGCTTGCGCGGGGATCTGTCACCCAGCCGTTGGCTGTTGACCTCCTGCGGTCTCAGTCCCTGGGGTAGGGTGCCAAAAAGAGTTGACCCAAAGTTATCTGGGAGCTGCTGATTATACCTGTTACTCTTTCAAAGACCCCTTGTTTAGCTGGAGGTACACAGAAAGAATTGGGGAAATGAAAATGTTGTTAATTTCAATATACTCCCCTCCGCCCAAATTATTACGTGCCCTTGTCATATGCCTTATGTCTATTTTCATCAAAATGTTGGAGCCATAGGGGCGCCTGGGTGGCTCAGTCTGTTAAGCATCCAACTTCGGCTCAGGTCACGATCTCACGGTTCATGGGTTCAAGCCCCGCGTCGGGCTCTGTGCTGACGGCTCAGAGCCCGGAGCCCGCTTCCGATTCTGTGTCTCCCTCCCTCTCTGCCCCTCCCCCACTCACGCTCTGTCTCTCTCAAAAATCAACATTAAAAAATTGTTTTTACACGTTGGAGCTTTAGATTTATAGATTTCATTCAATCTGTGAAACACAGCCACCACCTTAGCGGTTGGCAAAGGCAGCCATCGCGGTCAGTCCAGTAAGCCGATCAGAAAATGCTTTCTCTGACAGGAAGTCTGGCTTCATCTTTCAATTCGGACAAAGGTGGCAATACTTGTCTGTCAAGGCCATCACCTCCCTTCCAGATTCTAGATCAACGAGAGATAATTAGGTGGATGAATAAGTCATGCTGACAAGACAAGCGCCTCCAGTCTTTACATGATAAGCTTTGTGCTCAGCTCCTACGAGACAATTGCCCTGAACTCGCAGTGACAGAGTCACGTTCCTTAAAAAACCAACCGAGAGGACAAACAAACAAACTGGAGAGTTCCCTTTCTCCCCATGCTATTATATATGTGAGTCCAGAACAGCCGACGTGAGCCACAGACGCATTCCCATCACCAGTCCTGCCCTTGCTGGACATAGGGACAAAGAAGGTGAAGCCCTGTCTCTGGGCCTGGCTTGAGGCGGCTCTGCTCACACTGGGGTTTGGATTGTGATCCGGGATGGCTGAGCCTTTCTCTCTGGGCCTTTCCCTCACAGGGCAGACCTGAGGAAGGAGCACTGCTCTGACCTCTCACTAGGGGATCACCTGGTAAGTGAGGTCCTTAAACCCTCCGCACCCACATGCCACGCGGAAAGTCCTTGCCGACCCCTGGAGCACACAGCCCCGGTGAAGGCCGCTGCCTTGGGGGCACTCTCAGGATTGGAGAAACCTCTGGGCCCCTTGCCCTAGGGAATCAGGCTCTACCCCAAAACGTCCTCAACGTGGACGATCAGGATGGGTGAAGGCCCCTCAGGTCACCCCCTCCGGCCGGACCTTTCCACCACCCGCCAGACCTTCCTGGTGATTTCTCCTTGGATGTCCCTGGACAACTCCGACATGGCAGGTACAACCGCCCGGGGGTCCCAACCTGCCCCCCCTCCTGGACTCCTGTCTCGGTGACAGCAGCACCTTCCACCGGAAATCTGACACCGATGCATGGCCAGGACCCCCATGTTCACTTCCTGATCATCTCTGGCATCAGCCCCTTCCCCCATCACCACAGCCCCCATCTTGTGCCTCCCCCCCAGACTTCACGATGCCTGACCTCATGGACACTGGGCCCCGAGCGATGGTGAAGTCATCTACCTGGGCCAGAGTCTGGCCTTCCCGCCCCTTCCCCTTCCAGGCCCCAGTCCCTCGTTGTCACACCCGCCCCACCCAGGGGGCACTGCAGCCTGCAGTCCTGGCCTCCTGCATCCAAGGGAACACTGTGTCACCAGCCTCCAAGGGCAGGCATCCCCTGGCTGGCCGAGGACAAAGGCAGTTCTGTCCCCCCTCCAGGCAGTCACTCAGTGTCCCTGTAAAGCCCTGAATGCACACCATGCAGTCCTTCCCTCCCACCTCTGGAGGCTAAGGGTGGACTGAGGCTCATGTTTGGGCAACCAACCCATTTTCCTGTTGTAGAAATGCACCCCACGGGCGTGCAGGAGGCCCTGCCCCCCCCCCGCCCCCAGGTAAGTCTGCCCCTGTCCCGAGGTGCTCCTTGGCCCACACTCTTTCCTCTCTCCCACATGCACCACGCATGCACACACACAGACACTCATTCTCCTATAAGCGACTGTTCACCAAACCTTTACTGATCACGCACGAGTCCTGGGCAAGCCACACCTGGGGATGTCATGGGGCCACAGCACACCTGGACGGGCCCTGGGGGGTTCGCCTGTGTGGGGAAACAGGCGTTGACGACAAATAATACGACAGCGATTTCATCATGATGGTGCCGGGGCTATGAAGTGCTGGGTAAGAGGTGCCTCCAGCAGCAGGCAGGTCAGGGAAGGCTTCCAGAGAGAAAATGGGTCAGTGTGCTGCACAGAGGCAGGGAGGGAGCAGGCTGGTGGGGGGAGAGGACTTTCTGGGACACGTACGCCCGGCCTGTGGGAGCCGGGCTCCAAGGACGTGCTGAGCAGAAACTGTTGCCTTAATGATAGACCCTGACCACAGCCCTTTCTCACGTGCACCTCTATTGCCCTTGGCATCTGGAAATTCAAGCAAGAAGAAAGACCAGAGCTCACCTGAATGCAGGTACACGGAGCTTGAAAACAGGTGAACACGAATCCATAGGAACAGGAATCAGAACAGGGATGGCATTCCCAGGGAAGAGGGGAGTCTGTTGGAAAGGGATGTGGGGGACGTTCGGGAGCCCGAAATGGTCTGTGTCCTGATTGGAGCAGTGGTGATGAGTGTGTGCATTTGGTCAAACTCCCCAAACACTCAGATCTGTGAATTTCACTCCACGAAATTATTTTTAAAAGAGAGAAGGGGGTCGCCCGGGTGGCCCAGTGGTTGGGCATCTGACTCTTGATTCCAGCTCAGGCCATGATCTCATGGTTGGTGAGACTGAACCCTGCGTTGCGCTCTGTGCTGTTAGCGCAGAGCCTGCTTGGGATTCTCTCTCTCTTTCTCTCTCCTCTCTTTCTCTGCCCCTCTCTTGCTCATTCTCTCTCCCTCACAACCAAGAAATAAACATTTATAAAAATTAAAAAAAATTTTAAAGAGAGAGAGGGAGGGAAGGAGGGAAGGAAGGAAAGAAGGAAGGAGAGAGGGGAAGGAGGAGGGAAGGAAGGGAGGAAAAAGCAGTGACAAATGCTGGAAGCCGAGCTATCCCAGCCTGAGTGGCAGGGCCCGGGCTGTGGACAGAGTGGTGACTGCAAGGCGGCCCAAACGACAGGGAAGCTTCTCATACTCCTGCCTTTAGGTAATTTGGCCTTAAAACTACCTGGGGTATTGTCTGTCGGGGAATTGCCCTCGGCAGGCCCCCTGGGAAAAGAACCATTAGGGAAGAAAATAAGGTTCCGCGAGAAATTGTGCGGCCTTACGTTTAGCCCTTGCCATCCCCTATGGAGACTCCTATTTACAGGAAGGATAGCCTCATACATTTGCCAGCAAAGAGGGCCTGTAAAGGAGAGACATATGGCTTTGAAAGCCCCACTCCGGCAACTAAGGAGTGTATCTCTGGGCACAGGTGACTTCAACCCCTAGGCCCACCTGGCCCCCCGGAGGCATTCCAGAGGATGACTGAACCTAGTCGCTTAAGCTACAGAATGGTTCATTGGTTCCTAGGTGCGTTGTCTCTCTGAGAGTGTATAAGGCGTGGGTTTCTAAGGCCCTCCTGGCCCCCCTCCTGGCACCTCGGACCCAGGCGAACACTTTTGTTCTTCAAAACCACGAAGGGTTCAGGGAAACAACGAACAGGTCATGTCCCTGTAACTGTTCCACTTGAGGTGTTGAGAGATAAATGGCCTTTCGTGAAATCAGCAAAGCAAATACTTTATACATTATAAACATAGACACATAATAAAAACAATAAAAGAAATTAATCAATAAGCAAAGGGCAGGAGGGAACGTTATGACAACACACTCATGTTATTCCTTATTGGGTGATTATACAAAGGGACAATTTTAGAATCGGGTAATGTTAGGAAAACTTAGATGACATATGTTACAAGGAAATCACTGGCATAGATCACACCACATTTACTGCAGTAAATCGGCCAGTTCAACTGGTGTTGTCTGTGTCCGTTTTTATCTTAGTTTTAGTTTTTTCTTTCAGTTTTTTATTTTAGTTTTATTTTATTTTCACCGGCACCGTTCTTCCTTCGGGAACCCCTGGTTGCTGGAGCTGGTCTCCAGCAGACAAAACAATGTGAGATGAAGTATCGGAAAAAGTAAGTAAAGGGGTCAGCCCAGGGACCCCAACCAGCTTGCTTAACCTGTAAAACCGAGCAATCACCTGACCCCAGTGGGCTCTGTGAGCCCCCACGTATACACGCACAGTTTCTGGTCCCCAGTGTCATTTGATCCTCCCCCTGTCCCTCCCCGGACTGCACCTTCTCCCGGACGAGGGGGTGGGGGACTGACGTGGTTTGGAGAGGCCCCTGTGGGCTCTAGAAGGATCTCAGCCCGAGACCAGCCTCCCTATCCTGTTGCCTCCTTGGCCCTGTCAATCTTGAAAACAGTCCTTTTTGTTTGCTTTCTAAAGAGCACACTGCAGTGGAGAACTGCCTGCCTCCGTCCTGGTCCCACGGGGACACGAAACCCACTGTGGAGGGGTCGGGGCTCAGCATCACACCCCACCTCTGTCTTCTCACTGCTTCCGCTGCAGGGGAGGACCTCACAGAGATGGGGAGAGCCAGGGCACGACAGGGCACAGCCCCACTTCTCCAGGGTCACTAATAATCCTGGGACCATGCTCAGCTGTAGCAAGGCACCTCTTCCTTCCCATATACCTTGGCCTTGGCCTGAGGCCAGGCCCCAGCCAGGGCGCCAAGGACACACGGAGTGACCATGACGTGCCTTTCACCTCTGAACAGGAAGCAGGTCTGGGATTCTTGGAACGTGGGCGCACAGGAGGGAGAGGCCCGGGGACAGGTTGGACGGGGCAGTAGAAGCATGTCGTGGTGGGCTCGCGGGTCCTAGAAAGAAGTGTGAGCTTCACCGTGTCCCCCACAGAGGGGCAGGGGAGACGTCAAGCCAGGAGTGAGAGAGCAGGGGAGGAGGACTGTAGCAGAGACGGTTGTCCCCGCGCCCCCCCCCCCCCCCTCCCCGGTCTAGTCCTCTCTTCTTCCCTTCCAATGAGAGAGCTGATGAAGCTTTTTTTTTTCCCCCTCTCTCCTCTTTCTTTCCCTCTTGCTTTCCACCTGGGATGAAGACACAATGGCAGCAGCTCAGGCAGTTATTTTAGGCTGTGAGGTGACCTTCAGGTGAGAAGCCAGGACTCAGGAGGACAGACCAAAGAGATCTCTTCGTTGTTCCTGACCCCAACCCAGTGCCCCCAAGGCTTCCTGGTAGACTGGTGGCTTCATCTTCCACCTGCCCCAAGCAGGAACGCCTTCAGCCGTCCAAGCCCCATCCAACTCTTTCCGCCTAACCTAGTGGCTCTCCTTCCTCCCACTCCCCTCAAGGCAGCGTGGGTGACACCTTTAAAATATTAATCAGAGCACGTCTCTGCCCTGTGACTTCTCGCCGAGCTTTGAGAAGACTCCGCAAGACCCCCAGGGCCTACGCTTCCTCCCTCAGCTCCTACCACTCTCCCCAGTGTTCAGACGAGGAAACCGAGGCGTAGCAACAAGTCTGAGATCACGCAGCACGGCTCATAGGGTGGCTATGCTGTCATTGCACGCACAGAGATGGTGAGCAAATCCTGGTCTGCAGGGAAACCCAGACGAGTGAGACAGTGGCCAAGCAACAGGGCTCCTTCTCTCCTCGCAACCTCCCCACATGCTGTTCCCTCTGTCTAGCTCTTTTCCCTTCACTCCCCATTGGCTTAATCCTGATTAGTCTTTGGACCTCCCTCAGGAGCCATCCCCCCGGGGAAGCCTTCCTTTGTTCCTCCAATCCCCGCCCCCCCAAGTTGGTTCTTTAATATATTCCTGCGTTTTCTTGTTTGTTTGTTTGTTTGTTTTAAGTAGCCTTCACCTGCCTGGTGTGGAGCCCGAACTCAGGACCCTGAGATCAAGACCTGAGCTGAGACCAAGAGTCAGAAGCTTAATGGACTGTGCCCCCCAGGCGGCCCCCTTTGTTAGATTCTTTTTTTTTTTTTTATGTTTATTTTTGAGACAGAGAGAGAGAGAGAGACAGACAGAGCATGAGCAGGGGAGGGGCAGAGAGAGAGGGAGACACAGGATCGGAAGCAGGCTCCAGGGTCCGAGCTGTCAGCACAGAGCCCGAGTGTTGGGCTGGGTCGCTGTAGAGGGCCGCCCGGCCTCCCTCCGAGACACGGAATCGAACCAGCACGCGCCTCTTCGGGGAGGATTCTTTTCCGGGCTCTTTGAGGGCCCTGATGTGATAACGTCTCCCCAGGGCGTGTCCAGCGTCCTCAGAGGGAGTGTCCAGGACCCCACGTCCAGGGAGCTTCCTGACACACAAGGGCGCGCCCGTTCTCCTGCCTGGGCAGCTGTGGAACCCGGATCCTGGTGTCTGAACGCCAGGCCCCTGCTGGGAGCCCCCGCCCTGAGTTGGGCTCAGCTTCAGGGCACCCAAGTGGGAGGCCCACGGGAGGCCGTTGGGGACTCACCGGAAACTGGACTGTTAGGCCCCGGGGCACTCCTCGTGGCCCAGCTGGGCTTCCTCCCTCTGACTCAGGGCCGGGCCGCCTTCCTTTCCTCCTCAGCCAGCCACTGCCCACTCCTTCCCCCGGAACCAAGGGCACCGCCCTCCTTATCCTTAAGGGACACAGGCAGAGCTGACAAGGAGCAGATGGGCAGAGTCCAAGGTTCAGGACTATCATGGTCGCTCTCTGAGGGGACCCTGGGCCCATCAGACACTCCTAGCTCCCCTTTCTGTCGCCCTGAGCTCGTCTCTCTGTCCTCGTGACCCCTGCCCTCTGAGAGGCACAGTGAGCCCCTCCCTCTGCCAGACCCTCTCTGGGGTGTCGCTTCCCCCAGGTTCACGTCCGAGGCACCCTCAGCGGGCACCTCCCATCCTCCTGGGTGCTCCGCCGGCCATCTGCGGTCCCCTCCCAAAGTCTTCAGCTCTGTCCCCAGAGTTGGGTGAGAAAGGGCGCCCCCTCCTCGCAGCTGGGAAGATGTTGTCCTCTGTTGAGCCCAAGGCACACACTGACTAACCTTTTCCAGGGCCACGTAGGCCGCTTTCCAAAAGAGGAAACAGGCTCCGGGAGATTAAGTGGCTTGCCCAAAATCACACAGTGGAGTCAGGACTCAAATTTAGCTCCGACACTCAGGCCACCTGTTTCGTACCAACCCCCACGGTGGAAAGCAGCACATCGGACTGCTCCCCCTTAGACATCAGCTGTGCGTAAACCCTGGACCCGCAAGCCGTGGAGAGGGTCACCCAGAGCCCCGTGCCACTAGGCACCGAATCAAAGTCAGCTCAATACAAAAGCCCTACTGGTCACCAAATGTTCTGACGATGCTTTGGCTGCCCAGTAAATTGCTCTGCTCATGATGAGTAATGGTGGCAAGGGGGGGTGGGGGGACCAATGGGCACCCACGGCAAGGCAGGTATGTTCCCACCCTACCTGGAGACACCCGAAGAGTCCCTGATGTGCTGTCCTTTCTTGCTGGGAACAGAATTTTCTGGAAGGAAGGACTTCGTGTGCTCCTTCTCGCTTAGCAGGGCTAAGAGGAAGAATTGTCACACCCATTTGATAGATGCGGAGACCGAGGCTGAGGTCATTATTCGTCCAAGGTCACACAAATGGTAACTGCCAGAGGCAGGTCCATCTGGCACCGAAACCCTTGCTCTGTGAAGCATATCACACAAACTCTTTGCAGAAACTTATCCCCAGCGGTCTTCCCAAAACTGATCCCGCTTCCCGAGGGGGCTTCCGAATTCTTCACCAGAATTTGATTCTGTTCTGGGGGAGAGCGATGCTGGGCATGATCATTCTCTGCCGTACAGACCTGTGTTTCATTCATTGCTTATAGATACTCTGTCACCCAGAACTGCCATCGGGTCCTTGTGAGTCTGGTCAAGGAAGTCAGCCTTCCAGAGTCGGGTAAGGGGACCCTTTGGAGCTTGGGCCTCTACTAGAGCGGGGTCCATGCCTGAGCGTGGCTGAGGCAGAGGAAGGCTTCCAGCACTGGGATGCCTCGCCCTCTGGGCACACTCCCCATGCTTGTCCCACACCCCCGGGCTCCCCGCCAGGCCTGTGACTCCCGTCTGCTCCCTTCCCAGCCCAGGCCAGAGCGGGCCAACAAGGAGGGTGTGTCCATTTCCAGGGGCCGAATGTGGCGTTGGCAGCAGATTCCCCAGCCAGGCCCTGCCCAGGATGGGGCACCCCAACTACTTGGGGACCCCACTGCTCAGCCTGGCTCACTCCCCCGGTGTGGTTGGTCTCTCACTCCGGCTGGTGGGACCTGTGCGGGTGGCGGACAGAGCCTGGAGTTGAGCAGGGTGGCTGTGGTCGAGTCATCTCTCCGGACCTGCTTCTCTGGAGTGTTATATATCGAGGTCTTCTCGCAACAACCCCACGGGTCAGCCACTATCCTCACTTCCATTTTCCAGCAGAACCCTGAGGACCAGAGAACTCAAGTGGCTTGCCTTAGATCACACAGCCAGTGAGCGACTGAGCCAGGCCTCGAACCCAGGCTGGCTCCAGGGCCTGCAGTCTGAGCCCCTCCACTCCCTGCGGTAGGAGGCTATGGTCATGCCGTAAAGAGTAAGCCACTCCTACCTCTCTGCGCCTTGGTTTCCCCATCTGCAAAATGGAAGACGGTGCCCCCTCATCAGTTGCTGAAGTGAGTGGCCATTCAAAGGAGCTTTAACAGACAGCTCCCGCAAGCAAGCGGGGTGGTTCCTGTCGCTGGGGATGGAGTGGCGAGCCGAACAGAGCAGTCCCCGCCGTCCTGGCCCTGGCATTCGGGCGCAGGGACAGCAGGCAATGAAGGAACTAGCAGGCGGATTCCATCCTGAGGGATGTAAGAGATGTGAACACTCAGAGCAAACTGTACGGATGACCCCATCCTCCGCAGAAAGGACCTCAAGAGCCCAGCACTGCATCGGCACATCAACGGGGCCCCATTCGTGTAAGGGCTGTTGTGGCGCTGACGTTTTTGGCCTTTCCTGCCAGATCCTTCTGCCAGATCCTTCCACCTGAACCGCCTGACTCTGTCCTCCCCACGACCTGTACGGTAGGTTTTATTACTTCCGTCATACAGATGAGGAAACTGAGCTCAGAGGGGTTAAGCGACGTGCTCAATGTCACGAAACTGGAAGTGGAACAACGTGAATTCAAGGAAGCCCTCTGATCCCAAGCCCCAGGCGTGGGAGGGCAACACACTACAGAACTTCAGCATCCCGAGAGTTCTTATTTTATGAGTCTAGATTCTAATCAGCCATGCCTAAGGTCAGAGGAGTAGGCTTTGGCACGCATCCATCTAGCCTCATTCCAGGCCCTGTCCCAGCAGCCCTGGGGGGTGGGGGGGGGGGGGGGGGGCGCAGGGTGGGACCACAGAGATAACTAAGCTCCGGAGGAGCTCAGGGTTGAACGAGAGTGTTCCAGACCCGGCAGTCGGAATCTCAGCGACGTTTCGGGGCGCTCTGATAAGGGGCAGCTCAGCACCCTTTCCAGACCGGCACAGATTAAACATTTCCCTTTCCCATATGACAGGCGTGGGCAGGGCTGGCTTACGTTCTGGTTCTGGGCCTGTCACTCCCTTGTCCTGTGACTTAGCATGAGTCCCTGCACTCTCTGGACGTTAGGGCACCACACGGGGGTGGGCTGCCTGGCACGGGTCCTCCAGCCTGACACTGGTGACGCCAAGAGGCAGGTAAGGCCCTGGCGGATATGTGGGACAGCCTCTGTGCGCCTGTCGTACCTGGAACCAGAGACGCTTGCCCGGAGCACGTGCAGAAAAAGCTGCGATTTCCTCGGGGTCAGGCGTCACGGCAGCCACGGGAGTGACGCTGAGTGGCTCTGAGCACAGGCTTTGGGATTCAAAACCGGGGCTTGGCTCCTGGCCCTGCCACCAGCCATCTATGTGACCTTGGCCAAGATACCCAGCCTCCCGGATCCTCAGTTTCCTCATCCATAAAATGGACTTATATTTGCGGGGAACCTAGCACAGTGCCTGGTAGCTACTCATTCAGGAAACAGTAACTGACAGCTGCTAATTTTGAAGCTGATGATGACAGACAGTGAAGCATAAAACCTACCATTCATCGGGGCACCCGGGGGGCTCATTCGGCTGAGCGTCCGACTTCAGCTCAGGTCATGATCTCACGGTTCGTGGGTTCCAGCCGCGCGTCAGGCTCTGTGCTGACAGCTCAGAGCCTGGAGCCTGCTTCGGATTCTGTGACTCCCTCTCTCTCTGTCCCTCCCCAGCTCGCACTCTGTCTCTCTGTCTCTCTGTCTCTCTCAAAAATAAATAAATGTTAAAAAAAAAAAAAAGCTCCCATTTATGAGCACCGACATTGTATCAAAGCATGTAGCACAAAATAGGTTCTTCACAATGGTGATGTGTGTGTGTATAAATATAAATACTAAATACAAACATACATATTCTTATAAACAGCCTCTGAAGGAGAGAGGGAAGGAGGGAGGGGAAAAGGGAGCAAGAGAAAAAACAGCCACAGGGACGGACTTCAGGGAAGCTGGCCAGCTGGGTCCTGAGGACGAGAGCTGGACTGGCACTGAGTAAAATACTCGTTTCTTCTCTCTCTCTCTTTTTTTTTTTTTTTTTGCCGTGACAATCCCAAATTACATTCTTTTAAAAATTATATATTTATATTTGTATTTGTATTTATATTTATATATTTATATTTATGTATTTATTTTATTTTAATTCCGGCAGAGTTAACACAGTGTTGTATTGGTTTCAGGTGTACAATCCAGTGATTCAACACCTTCCCTACACCACCCAGGGCTCATCACGACAAGTGCCCTCCTTAATCACCTATCTTACCCATTGCCCCCCTCCCGCCCCCAAGTCCCTTCTCGTGACCATCAGTTTGTTCTCTATGGTTAAGAGTCTGGCTGTTTTGGTTTGTTTCTCCCCTCCCCCACCCCCTGCCTTTGTTCGTTTGTTTTCTCTTTTCTCTTTTTTAATTGTTTTAATGTTTATTTATTTTTGAAACAGGGGGAGATAGGGCATGAACGGGGGAGGGGCAGAGAGAGAGGGAGACACAGAATCCGAAGCAGGCTCCAGGCTCCGAGCCGTCAGCGCAGAGCCCGACGTGGGGCTTGAACCCACGAACCATGAGATCATGACCTGAGCCGAAGTGGGAAGCTCAACCAACTGAGCCACCCAGGCGCCCCTGTTTTGTTTCTTAAAGTCTGCATATGAATGAAGTATCTAGTGTTTCTCTTTCTCTGACGGGCTTATTTTGCTTAGCGTTATACTCTCTAGGTCCATCCATGTTGTTGCAAATGGCAAGATGCCATTCTTTTTTATGGCCGACTAATATTCCATTGGGTACATACACCACATCTTTACCCATTCATCTCTCGATGAACAACGAGCGGCTTCCAAAGTTTGGCTATTGTGAATAATGCTGCTATACGCATCGAGGTGTATGTATCCTTCGAATTCGTGTTTTTGCATTCTTTGGGTAAATACCCAGTAATGCGATTACTGGATCACAGGGTAGTTCTATTTTTAACCTTTCGAGGAACCTCCACACTCTTCCCCAGAGCGGCTGCACCGGTTTGCATCCCCACCGACAGTGCAAGAGGGTTCCCCGTGCTCCCCAGCCTCGCCGACACCTGTCGTAGCTTGTCTTTTTGATTTTAGGCATTCTGACAGGCGTGAGGTGATAGCTCGCCGTGGTTCTGTAAATCCCCCTCTTCTTCGCTTGGATCCTGAATCACGTGACTGTTTTACCCATTTAAAAAGACATTCTTATTGGACTTATCGCTTTATCACGTGATCCTCAGAATAATCTGCAGGGGGGGGCTGGACCCCACCCACTCGGCAGACAGGTGACGCGCACGACCCACTCAAGGCCACACGGCTCTGTCTTAGGAGACTCTGCCGGGGGGTGAGCTGGCACCTGCAGGCACCGGAGTGTTTCTGAGGTGCAGCTCTCTGGCTGAGGTCATGGCCTCGTGCTCCAGGGGAGGAGCCCCCACGGCCGTTCCTGCTGGCCTCTGGCTGGGGCAGCAGGGACAAGTGCCTTCACTCTGCCTGGCTGGTCCCACTGGCTCGGTTTGAGAACCTGCCCTACAGGCTCCAGCTCTGCGGGGGGAAGAAATAAAAATAGCCAGGCGGAGAGGCCAGGGGCTGGGCTGTGGGCAGCAACACGTGCCTTTCCCATGACTCGGGTTCTGTAGAGCAGTCTTCCCCTGAGCCCGTGCGTGCCAGGCCCTGGGCTGGGTGCCCAGAGGCAGAGCCGAGTCAGACACAGCTGCCCCGCCCGCAGCAGCTCACAGCCTTGGGGGTGGGACGTGTCCCGTGCAGCACCGAGGGGTGGGGGCCCGAGAGGGGCTGGCGTGCAGGGGACTGTGCAGGAGAGGCCCCTCACTCAGCCCGGGGGGGGGGGAGGGGAGCAGGGAAGGGTTCCCAGAAATAGGTCACATGGGAG
>NW_026059627.1:0-15056 GCF_023721935.1 Panthera uncia | reverse complement strand
GCAAAGGAAAAGAAGAAAAAGAAAGAAAGAAAGAAAGAAAGAAAGAAAGAAAGAAAGAAAGAAGGAAGGGGGGAAGGAGGAAGGGAGGGGGGAGGGAGGAAGGGAGGAGAGGAGGGAGGGAGAAAACTAGGGTGGATGGGTAGAAATAGAAGCGAAAGAAAAGGCTGAAGCGAGGATGGCTGGAGAGGTCGCAGGGTAGATGTCACTGGCGACAGAAAGGAGCCACGAAGAGATCACCAAAAGAGGGATGCTGGGGACCTTAAGTAGTAGACATTAGACAGGCTTAACATGTTATATATCTTTAAATGAAATCTTATGAGGTTTGGCTATGTGGTGAGGGATGTGGATTTCTTCTCAATTCCTTTATGGAAAGATCAGTAATTTTGTATATTTGTATTTCAGACCCCCAAAAGGAATTTAGCTGGAGAGGAGCCTGTAAGAAACCTTCAGCTGGGGAAGGACTTCCCCAGCAGAGTCACAGGAAGGGTAGGCGGGTCAGCTGGCTGGAGCGTGAAGTGACGTGCCAGGGGGGGCAAGAGATGTACTAGAAGGACAATAAGCAGGAGACACTGTGGAGGCCACCCCCTACCCCCTGCCGCCCTGTAGGACGTGCGCACCTGTTCTCGTAGATTCCGTAGAAGCGCCAAAGAGTTTCACGCGGGGGTTTCTTAGATTTGTCACTTAGACCACGTGGCTACCACTGAAGGACAGATCAGAGTGGTCAAGGTTGGTGACAGGGAGACAGATTAGACTTTTATTTTACAACAAAACTCATCCAGGTGATGGATGAGGAAGGCAGAACAGGATCGTGGTGGGGGGGGGTGTGAAAGAAACGCACGGGTGTGGGAACTTTGCAGAGGACAGAAGCAGCGAGCTGTCATGATTGGCTGGATTGACGTCAGATGAGAGAAGCGTGTCAGGGACACTTCTTAGGCTTCATAGAATGGCTACTGTTGACACATCAAAAAAAAAAAAAAAAAGACAAAGCACATTTAGAGAAAAGCAATTGGGGACGCCTTGCTTCCATTTTTGCTTTCTGTTTCTTTTTTGTGAAAAGCTATGAGCTCTTTTTGAAGTTTTATTTGCAACATTTAGGGGGCAAAAATTTATAGAGCTGTTTAGCAAAGGGCTGGATATCTGGTCTATGGTTTGGGAAGGAAGCAAAGAAATCATTAGGATAGAGGCAAATAAGTGAGAGGGAAGAAATGGGTTTGCCCCTGGGAAAGAAGAACGGAGGGTCAAGAATGATGCCCTCGGAAGGGTGCCCGGGTGGCTCAGTCAGTTAAGCGTCTGAGTTCGGCTCAGGTCATGATCTTGTGGTTTGCAACTTCGATCCCCTAGTCGGGCTCTGGGCTGACCGCTCAGAGCCTGGAGCCTGCTTTGGATTCTGTGCCTCCCTCCCCTGCTCACGCTCTGTCTCTCTTTCTCAAAAATAAACATTAAAAAAAAAAAATTGTTTTTTAAATGATGCCCTTGGAAAGTGATGTTTGGAGATACAGATGTGACTCCAGGGTGTGTGGCTTGTGTTACCGGTTCATGACGACCTGATTATTTAAGTCGGCACCTTCAGCTGCAAAAACAGAGACTCATTCAATTTATCTCAGGAAAAGTGGGATGGCTCAGTCGGTTGAGCGTCCGACTTTGGCTCAGGTCATGATCTCACAGCTCGTGAGTTCAAGCCCCGTGTCAGTTCTTTTCATTTTTGTTAGTTCAGATTGGTCGAGTTTTTTCTGCATCAGGCCAAAGGCGATTGGAGAAGCCAGCACAGCTGAATAGTGACAAACGTGAAGCAAGTTTTCCTAAGTAGAAGGTTAGGTAAGGCAGTTTCCTTTCGAAGAGAGACAGTAGAGCCAGGATCACAGGAAAGGGTTGGCCCCTGAGCAGCACGGCCACTAGCCCTTCAGGGCAAATAGATTCTGTGTCAGGCACCCTGGCTGGAATGATCACCCTCTGGCCGACTGAAACGGGCTGATAGTAAGCTGGAAAGAAATCGCTGATGGAATTCTACAGAAACTGTTCCTCGCCTTATCTTTTCTACCCTTTCGGTCAGTAAAAGCATATCAAACATGAATATCACATCTGCATTTATCAGAAAGCTGGGGACACCCTATAGCATACTGGAGGACAGATCTCAGTCTCCAAAAGAGCTTGGCAGCCTGGAGTCATGATTTGAATCAAAGACGATGCGATTTGGTGCAACTGAATGTGAGATACTGTATTTAGAATTTTTTTAATGTTTATTTATTTTTGAGAGAGAGAGAGACAGAGCATGGGGGGTGGGGAGGGGCAGAGAGAGGGAGACACAGAATCCGAAGCAGGCTCCGGGCTCCGAGCTGTCAGCACGGAGTCCAACGTGGGGCTCGAACTCACGAGCTGTGAGATCGTGACCTGAGCCGAAGTCGGAGGCTCAACCACCTGAGCCACCCAGGAGCCCCTAAAATACTGTATTTAGAAGGATTAAAATCAAACACGTACCTGCAACATCAGGAAGAGGAGGCCGAACTATAGTGTCAAATAATCTCTCGCCAACTTGAGCCACTAGCATAAAATGATTGCTGAGAAGAAAAGAAAAAAACAACCACTTTGTATTAATAAAGGTTTCAATGCCCAGACCCAAGTGAAATGGTCCATCGTCATTGACTAGACAGTATTTATCTATATGTAATACTTGCTTCCTGGGGCCATATTAAAAAATATATATATATTGGAAGACTTTTCTTCTTTAGAGCAGTTTTAAGTTTGCAGCAAAATTGAGGGGTGGTGCAGAGATTCCCCTTACCCCCCCCCCCCTTGCTTCCACACATGAAGAGCCTCCCCCATTACCAACGTCCCCACCAGAGTGGTAAAACGGCTGAAATCAATGAACCTACATCGATCGTCACGTCAATATCACTCAAGGTCCACAGTTTACGTTACAGTTCACCCTTGGTGCTGCGCTTTCCAGGGGTTTCTGCGACCACGCAGGCCTTTAGGCTGGCCTGCCCCGGCTTTGATTTGGATTTCTTCCTAAGGTATTTTCTCTCCTCTTTGCTGGCCCACACTCTATCCCTTCCGGTCCCTGAGCAAATGATGCCTTCCCTTCTGCACCCGGCTGGGTTCTACCGCCTGACCTCCAGTTACGTTGGAGAGCCCTGGACACAGCCCTGGACACAGCCCTGGACACAGCCCTGGCCTTTGTCACCTTGCAATCCCACCTCCCTCCACCCTCCGAAACAGACTCCTACAAGTTGCAGGGAGCAATCACGAGGGCTGGCTCTTTAGTCTTCACGGCACCCACCACACAAGAAACTGGGGCACGGGGTCGAGTCTCAAAGTAAGTGACTGGCAGAGTTCAGGGTTCAGACTCCACGTATTTGACCCTCGAGGCGTGTCGAGCCCCGGTCCACTTTTTCAGTCCCTCTGTGAGCTCTGCCAGGACGAAGTCCCAGAAACCAGTCTTAGAATGGCCTGTTCTGTCTCTTTGGAAGTCTCTATGTTGCCACTCAAGTTGTCAGCCCCCTTTTCCTCGGTCCACAGCACCTGGCTGTCTCTCTCTCTCTCTCTCTCTCTCTCTGCCCTTCCCTGCTCCCACTCACCCTCCCTCACAGAGTCAGCTCATGACAAAACGAGTTGTTTTTACTTTGGCACCTCATCTGAGTCTGTGACCTTCACTCGAAGAACACCATGAGAGACGGATAAGTTTTGGCTACAGGTCGGAAAGGACGGACGTTTGCCGCCCTGATGGCGTGGCTTATCAGACAAGCTCGTCACATAAATCTGCACAACTCCTACATCATCACTGATACCAACTTGCTTTCAAACCCAGCTGTGACTGTCCAAAGATTGGTACATTTCTTTGCTCAGGGGATGCAATTTAGCCACATTAGAAATTGGGTAAACTGGGGCGCCTGGGTGGCTCAGTCGGTTAAGCCTCCGACTTTGGCTCAGGTCGTGATCTCACGGTTCGTGGGATCGAGCCCCATGTCAGGCTCTGTGCTGACAGCTCAGAGCCTGGAGCCTGCTTCAGATCTGTGTCTCCCTCTCTCTCTGCCCCCTCCCCCACTCACACTCTGTCTCTGTCTCTCTCTCTCTCTCTTTCAAAAAATAAATAAACATTAAAAAAATTTTTTTTCAAGAAATTGGGTAAACGGCATATGTGGGAACCATGTAACCAAAGGAAAAAAAAAATTAGACAAAGTCCTCCACGGGCACAGGCTGGTCAAGAAGTTACTCAGACATTAGAAGAAATCACAGGAGTATCATTTTGAACTTGCAGTATAGACCGCATATGGGGGAACAGGAGGCAGAGACCGATCGTGGCAGGGTAAGGGGGCGTGGCTGGCATGGCCATGGGAAGCAGTGAGATTTGAAAAGACCAAGTGTGATACTCAACAGAGCCAAATGCTCCTGCCGAGTAAATGAGAGTCTGGGGTGGACCCATCCTTCCCCTGACAGCAAAGAGACAGGGTCTGAGGCAGGACTTCAGCCAAACCTGGGGCTCTAGGAGTCCCCAGGGACAGGAGGCTGGCCTCGGATGGCAGAGCGTATAAATACTGAATCATCGCCATTCCCTTCCTCAAACCCACAGGCAAGGCCAAGTGTACGCTTTCAGGCTAATGAGCTCTCAGAATGCCAAACTAAACTTCATTTTCTGTTTGAAAGATTTTTCCATTTCTGGCCCTGGTGAAAGACCCGGCGGTTTCACCCAGAGCTCTTCCTACAGTAAGAACAATTAACCCAAAGCAAACTACGTGCCCTAGGGTATCAGAGCCCCCATAGAATGGGCAAACGAGTCCCCAAGGCAGGCCGAGAGTCAGGCCTGGGGCACATCTGCTCGTTTTCCCTTCCAAAATAACCGTGGCACTAAGATCCTGTCCGCGCCTGCCAGGAAAGCACTGCCCAGTAACTGGCCGTGGCCAGCGGTGACCACACAGAGCGACCCAAGTAGCAATTCAGGGTGACGTCCCCAGACAACGGTAACATGCACTAAGTCGTAACACATTTCAGACTTCTGTGGCCGGCATATACTTAAATAAAAATTACCCTTGGAGAGCGTAACGAAAACTTGGTCTCTTTTAAGGGCTATGATCTACTTAATTGATCCAATAACATCTCTCCCTTACGCTACTACCCGCCCAGTCACAGAGGGGACCCGCATGATGCGGGCTAACTCCCCTAGCCAGAGGGTGACGTCACTCACACCTCTCTTCCCCAGCATGAACACCTGCTGGTTTCCTTTCATACACTCTCTTACCCGACACACTGTCTCCATTATCCATGCCAGGCAATTAATCTATTTTTAAAAGTCCACTAAAATGAGAAATTATAAAAAAAAAACAAAAAACTAAAAAACGAGACTGATACGTACAATCAATGACCCTTTTACTTTAATCTAAAAACAAATGTACATTAATTGGCTTGTTTTTCCTTGAGCCAACAGTGCCTGATTTCCCTCGGACCTCAGTCAACCAGGAAAGAAAGAGAAATGTCACAATATCTCCACGATTAGTCCCCTGACTAATTGTAAGAGAATCCCGGCTGAGAAGTCACCTGGGGGCTTAGCTCTTTCAACTCCTTCAACGGAATTGAAAATAATGTATGGTTTTTGTGATTCTACAGACAAGTAAAATGAAGTCCAACCAACGATGTCAGCAAACCCTCGAGAAAGCTCTGTCCTAAGTGCCTCCAAAAAGGGAGATCAAGGGTGAACAGAGATCTGCTCTCTAGAACCCTAGAAAGATTCAGAAGTTAGAGTATGGTTGAAGGCAGGAGGGAGGCAGGAGACTGGTTCCCATCCCCACCTATCAAGGGGTGCAGGGGTCTTATTTGGGGGGTGAAATGAACATGAAAGGCTCCAAACAAAACCACCAGCTATGGTGGAGGGCAGGGGAGTGGCACTCTACTGACATCAAGGCAATGGGTAAAAGTCCACATGCTATGGGGCGCCTGGGTGGCTCAGTAGGTTAAGCATCCAACTTCTAGACAGTTCATGAGTTCGAGCCCTGCAACGGGCTCTCTGCCCTCAGCACAGAGCCTGCTTCAGATCCTCTGTTCCCCTCTCTCTCTCTCTCTCTCTCTCTGCCCCTTCCCTGCTTGTGCTCTCTCTCTCTCTTTCTCTCTCAAAAATAAACATTTTTTTTAAATCCACATGCTGAACCCTGAGACCCCACTGCCACCTTGTCGGCTGCTCAGCTCTGAGAAGGCTGGCAGCCATGCAGTTACCCTAAGACAAGAAACTGGAGTATGACAGGAGGGCAGGGTATGTGCAAAGGCCCAGGGGTTGAGACAGAGCTGCAAAGTGGATGGACGGGGTGAAGAGTGGGCCGTGAGCACAGTGACTTGGGCAGAGCCAAAATAGGGAACCTGATCCTCATTTTCTAGCCTAGAAGGAGTTGCAGAGGGTTCTAGAAAGTAAAGCGACACAATGACATCAGCATTAAAAAATGCTATTTCTTTATTTTGGAGAGGGACAGAGGGTGAGTGGGGGAGGGGCAGAGAGAGAGGGAGACATAGAATCCGAAGCAGGCTCCAGCCTCTGAGCTGTCGACCCAGAGCCTGATGTGGGGCTCGAACTCTCGGACCGCGAGGTCATGACCTGAGCCGAAGTCAGACACTTGACCTACTGAGCCACCCAGGCGACCCTCACATCAGCATTTTAAAAAGATTCTGTCTTTCTCCCTCTCTCTCTGTCCCTCCCGTGCCTTCTCTCTCAAAATAAAGAAATAAACATTTAAAAGAAATAAAAAGATCATTCTGGCAGCAGAATGGGATCTAAATGGCTTAAGAGGGAAAATTGGGAATGTTTGGTTGGGTACGAGCGATGATATCAACTCCTCAAAGAAGGCCTAGGAGAGGGGGAGGGTTGAGATGGGACAGAATACCCTGGGCAAGTTAAAACTAAAAACCAGAGTCAGCCTCCCGATGGCCTCTTATTCCAAATGGCAGGACTCCGCACTCATGACGTCGCCCCTCCACCTTCCCGGTTAATAGACCCAGGAATGAACTGAGCTATTGATTGTGGAGAAGAGCTACCCTGTGGAGGGCAGCAGCTCCTGTGGTATTTTCGACCGCTTGCCCATCTCTTGCCAGGAAACGTCATTTAATTTTGGATTAGATGGATTTGCCAGGAAACACGCCCGTGGGTCGCAGCGCCGAGGAGTAGAGGTCGGTTTTACAATTATGAAACAGCTTTTCCAGAACCCCTGGAAGTCATCAGGCCATCTCCTTAAAGGGCAGCTATTGAAATGATACCCACACAGCCTCTCGCTGGTGGGCACACCAGTGACAATGACGTGTGCGGGAGAGGAACTCTGGGCACAGGCCGTGAGCTAGGCGGCTTGGGAGAAGAGGTTGGGGTTCCTCTGCAAACATCAGAAGCAAGGACTGGACATCAAACTTCAAGCTGAGCCCCTGCCAAGACCCTCACTGTATCTTCCCATGGCCTGGAGAGTTCCTGCACCGTGCACGGGGCATCCAGAATTAACACTACCCCCAAGAGAACCAATTCCGATTTACTCCTCAAGATGACTTTAGCCATGACCAGGCAAATGACAAAATCTGAGTGCCATTCTGGGCTCCAATAGTTTCCAGCTAGAGGAATAGTTCAACATCTCGTTTCCGGTTTGGGAACTGAAAATAAATGCCAGTTAGGATCTTCGGCCAGTCTCGGAAACAGCCCTGCCTCTGATTCGGGCCACGCCTTCACGAAGGGGGCAGGGACCTCGAAGAGGTAATTCAACCAGCGTGGGAAACTTCCAGAGATGCCACAAAACTCAGTCATCAAGATAAATAATATCTTCATGCAAGATTTTAAAAATCAAAATTAAGGTGAAAAAAACCAATGATGAAGGACAGAGCAAAAGTTCATGAAAAAGTGCTGTGCTGAGTCATACTGGAGTCTGAGGCTAAAAGGAAGATCAGTGACGTCAATTGTTTACATATTTTAAATGCTGATATGTTGTTCGTTATGGATAGTTTTGCATTAATTCTTATTATTAAAGATATGTTACGGGGGCGCCTGGGTGGCTCAGTCAGTTGAGCATCCGACTTTGGCTCAGGTCATGATCTCGCGGTCTGTGAGTTCGAGCCCCGCGTCGGGCTCTGTGCTGACAGCTCAGAGCCTGGAGCCTGCTTCGGATTCTGTGTCTCCCTCTCTCTCTGACCCTCCCCCACTCATATTCTTTCTCTCTCTCTCTTTCTCTCAAAAATAAATAAACATTTGAAAAATTAAAAAAAAAAACAAATAAAAATATATTACATTAAAACAGTGTAGCTTGAGTGCTGATTTTTTGGACACCTCCTTAAATCTTGCACCAGAAGCAAGCACCTTGCTTGCCTGGCTCTCAGTCCAGCCATGTGGGCAGGAATTTGGAGTTTTATACACCTTCTCTCCTAACATCATCCACCCTACCCATCCCTACATACACACACACACACACACACACACACACATGAACACACGCACACGCACACACTGGCATGGAGAAATTAAAAACTACTCTTTGGAAACATAAGCCCACAGCCCGTTCGTTCATTTGTGGAGGTTAGAGAGGGCATTCTTAAAACAACTTTTCTCATTTATCTTTGCAAGAGTGTTGCCGTTCGCCTTTAAATACACACCTGAGATCAGCTTTCGTAACGGAGCTGTACCCTCGGGTTGTGCTCACACACAGAGAGGAGGAAAATCAATTTCAATCCCCGAAAGACAGAATTACTGGTGCAGAAGGTCACTAAACGCTAGCACTGCTCAATGGGCTTGGAACAAGATCCTTGTCCGCGTTGCTTCGCTGCCCGCCCAGCGGAGGGAGGAGGGAAGACCGGCAGACGCTCATGCTCACCAGGGAAGAGAAAGATGTCGCTTGTACAAGCCACAGGGTAAATACTTTAAACAGCGAAGGGGAAGAGGCGTACACGCGCATGTGCAACGTGGAGTCGCCGACTTCTGTTTGCACCTAACGCTCTAGAGAAATTGGCCACGACTGGCTCAACCAACTGAAAATACGACTGCTGTAATTCTGTCAAGGTCACTTGTCAGCCTGGCTTATCTACTCCCCAAGGGCTGCTGCACAGATCGGCCCTACCGAAGGGACATAACTCACGGCCGTATCTCCGGGGAAACCTCCCGGGCCTGGTTGCCATTTTGCTCACGCCCTTCCCTGCTCAGGTATCAGATTCAGGCCAGCTGCCGTCTACAGCGGATCCAGGCGGGGCTTGGAGCCCGGACCAGTGGTCACGGCCGTCCTGAGCCCTTCCAGATGTCCGTGGACCGGTGCCACTTCTGTCACCTCAGAGGTTATTGCGAATATCTGATTGGCAAGTTCACGAACCATAACAAGACCTGTGGCACAGAGGGGCGGCAGAGGGAGGCGGCCAGGCTGCCCCGGGAGGCGATGTGTCAGAGCCACGTACCTGTTCCCAGGAGCACACACATTTTTCTCCCCGGTGGGAGGGGTAGGGTTTCATGGAGAGAGCCGGGGCATGGAAGTCAAAGAGATCTGCAGACCCAAGTCTGAATCCTGGCTCCACTCATGAGCTATGGGACCTGGGGACGTGATTTAACCTCTCTGAGGTTCGGTTACCTAATCTATAAAGTGGGGGGAAGCTAATGGATGTGAAGTGCCTGGCGCAAAGCCACGCGTGGAGCCCAGTCCCTGTTTGCAGCAAAGACTTGCCCCGGGGGTTCTGTTGTCTCGCTGCCTCGTAACTGATCCCTTCAATGCCCTGCATCTGGGAGGCTCCTTTTGCTTCCTGCCGTCACATTCGAGGCTTGGCCTGGCCCTCTCTGTACCAACCATTTGGGAATCGGGGACGATGGGATCGGATTGTCATAAAGGAAAAAATACCCAGCTTAGCACATCACGTTCCCAGCCAGCATGAGGTTGGGCAGGGAGGCAGCAGCAAGAACAAAGGCATATCTCTTACTCTCCCTTCTCCTCCTGTCCCCGTACATAGTCCCCAGGACCTGGGAAACCAGGCAAGCCGCCATTCCAGCCGCATCCCAGCCAGTCAGCTGTCGTTCCGAGCTGAGTCGTGGGGAGGCTCATGAAGGAGATGTGGTTCTGAGTCTCAGGGAGAAGGCCGGATACTCGGCCTTAGATCCTCTCACCAAAGAGGCGGTGTAGGAGCCCCGGAAAATGTCAACCGTACCCCTAGCATGAGCGGGAGCCCTGGTATGCCTGAGCAGAAAATATGGGGACCTTTTTAAAAATATTTTTTAAGCTTATTCATTTATTTTAGGAGAGAGAGAGAGAGAGCACAAGTGGGGGAGGAACAGAGAAAGAGGGAGAGAGAGAATCCCAAGCAGGCTCCATGCTGTCAGCACAGAGCCTAATGCGGGGCTCGAACTCACGAACCATGAGATCATGACCTGAGCCAAAATCAAGAGTTGGTTCCTCAACCGACTGAGCCACCCAGGCGCCCCGAGACCTTTTTTTAAACAAAAAATTCAGACTCGTTTGCTGTGAGAAAGATGGTTTGGAATAACAAACGCCCATCTAAATCTAGGATATTGGACAGCCAACCTCAGTAGGCCTCCTGGGGGAGATTATTGGGAGACCTTGAATCTGACCGGTCAGGTCCTTCCTGGGATCAAGAGTCCGAAAGATGAGAGAGAAAGTCTGCCCCAACCTGTATGCCCCATGTGGGCAGGGCAGGCCTCCTGCGGTGGCAGCAGGAGTATGTTCTAGAAACAATTATGCATGCCACCTGTTGAAGATGGTAAGGCAGCCCCTTGTTCAACCGGGGCTACTACAGGAGGGGAGAGACACGGGGCTCAGCTCCACCTCCAACAAGGACAAGTGGGAATTTGCAGCGAAGGAGCGGAGTGGGGGGCAGCGGTTGGAAAATTCTAAGAGAAGGCATCAGCAATGAGGCGGATTCTTGGTAGGCCAACGCCACAGAAACGCCGCTGAAGACAGGCCTTCCTAACACCAGCATGCTCTCTCAAGAGGGGTCAGACAGCAAGGGTGGGGAACTTCACTCAGCTGAATTTATAGGATGCTTGCTCAAACGGGATTCTGCAAGAATAGAGAGGGAAGCCAAGGCCCGGCCTAGACCAGCAGAAGGTTCCGAGAAGCCTAACTAAGGAAGGTGTTTCAAGAAGTTAACTTATTTCAGGAGCTTTTATGGGCAAGAGGGGCCTCTCCAGCTTTGCTGGGCTCAACAGCAGCAAGAAGAGCCACAAAGAGCCCCCGTCCACCTCTGAAAGGTAAGCCGCCCCAATGGGGGATGCAGTTGCTGAGCGAGTCCACTAGGTGGCAGAGCGAGAGTCGCATGGCCACGCAAGGGGAAAACATGGTGGTGGCCAAGGGCAATGGTGAGCCACTCAGGACCCACCGGGAATTGGGTCTATGTTTGGAATACCAGCCATTTTGGGTGGGGGACACTCGACATTAAAGATACTTTTATTGTTTTTAAGGCTGACACTGATGCCTTCGGAAGTATAGAGCCGGGGGGAGAAGAAGTTATACTCAAAACTTGTCAGCATTTGTAATGAATGAATGAATGAATGAATGAATAAATAAATAATATAATGAGCCACTTGGCAGAGATTGTTTCGGTTTAGGTGAATTAGAGCTGACGACACATTTAATCGGGTCCCGGAGATGACCATCCAAGGAGGTAAGATTATTGGTTTCTCCCTTGGTCCCGTCTGATGGAAGCAACTTCTACTTTTTTTCTTTGCACCCCTTGGCTCCCAGCCTGTGAAAAGGATTCCACTGACCGTTGGACCTGCCTCCAGTGGCCCACCATCTCCAGCTTCTCGGACGTGGGCCCTGCCTCAGAGGGCAAAGGCAGACAAGGAAGCAGCCCCATTGCCCACGGCTGGCCCCATATGGGCAGGGTCCTGCTGTCACTGCCGGCAGCTCTGGGGGACCCTAGACGAGGAGGAAAGAAGAATCCTAGGAACAGGGTTAACCCGAGGCCAAGTGGGCAAGGAAGCAACTTCTCCAACCACCGTCCCATGGCAGACTCAGATATGCAGGAGCGGTCAACAGGGCCCTCTTCCCCCAGTGTCCCCCTCTGCTTCTCCCCAGCCTGCCCTCCCCCTTCATCCATTCTCCATGGGAAGGACAGCCAATTCTCGAGCGGTAGCAAACACTGCTATGAGTATAGTAACACTCACACTATACAGCAGGTTTTGGAGCAAATATCAACTCATTTAATTCGTTACACTCACTTAGCAGATAAGCAATTCAAGGCACCAAGAGGCTGCCTGATTTGCCTAATACCACAGAGCTAGTAAATGACAGAGCCTGGATTCCAAATCACATCTGACTCCAAAGACCGTTTTCTTTCCAGAACAGTGTGTAGGCTGGCGTTATTGTATCGCTTTCCGTGTTGCCCCTCCCAGGACTGTTTGCGTTTAAACAAAAATTAAAAAGGAGGAGCCCAAAAGGGGCAACACTGAAGCTGAATATAGCCGATGATCTCTTGCCCCAGACGTCAACAACCTCACCCAAGCCGCACTGAGTTTCCCAGTTTGGATCTTAATTCCTATAGATTATTTTTCCTTCTTGCTACACTCAATCTGGCTTCTAGATGCATTCCTTGGCTTTCTTTCTATTTCATTATAGGGATTAAGAAATGGGATGCATTAAATATAGTTGCACAATTGCAATTCAACAAATTGTAAGAGGACTTACCTGCCAAGACATCTAAGTGTCTGAGAACCATCGGCGTGTGCCATGTCAGAGGACACGGAGATGTCACTGTCACTGACATTACAATGTGCCCACCCTATCCTCACCTCCACTGTCAGGGCCCCATCTCTCCGGGAAACCTTCCTTCACTTATTACAATGGTGGAATGAGTTTTCAAATGAACAACCTAAGTAAATGACCATTTTATGATCCTACATTTGGAACTTCCAATGTTTAGACTCTTTTTATTTTTTAAGGTTTATTTATTTTTGAGAGAGAGAGACACAGAGTGCGAGCAGGCAAGGGGCAGAGAGAGGGGAAGACACAGAATCTGAAGCAGGCTCCAAGCTGTCAGCACAGAGCACACGGGGCTCAAACCCACCAACCGTGAGATCTTGACCTGAGCTGAAGTCGGCCACTTAACCAACTGACCCACCCTGGCGCCCCAACGTTTAGACTCTTGTGTTAATTTCTAAGGGCTGCTGTCACAAAACACCACGAACCGGGTTGCTTAAAAACGATAGAAATTGGGGCGCCTGGGTGGCGCAGTTGGTTAAGCGTCCGACTTCAGCCAGGTCACGATCTCGCGGTCCGTGAGTTCGAGCCCCGCGTCGGGCTCTGGGCTGATGGCTTGGAGCCTGGAGCCTGTTTCCGATTCTGTGTCTCCCTCTCTCTCTGCCCCTCCCCCGTTCATGCTTTGTCTCTCTCTGTCCCAAAAATAAAAAAAAATAAAAAAAAAAAAAAACGATAGAAATTGATTCTCTCACAGCTCTGGAGGCTGATAGTCTGAAACCAAGGTGTTGCAGGGCCACATTCCCTCCGAAGGCTCGAGAGGAGAACCCTTCCTTGCCTCCTCTAGCTCTGGTGGTTTCCAGCAATCCTGGTCATTCCTGGGCTCATAGACTCATCACCCCAACCTCAGCCTCCGCCCTCCGGCCTTCTCCTCTGTGTCTGGGTCCAAATTTCCTTTTTCTCGTGGATCCCGTCGTTGGATTTAGGGCCCATTCCAATCCAATATGACCGCATCCTAACTCGATTACATCTACAAAGGCTCTCTTTCCAAATAAGGTCACGTGCACAGGTACTGGGGGTTAGGAATTCAATGTATCTTTGGGATGGTGGCGGGGGGCGGGGGCAGGGGACAACTCCACCCACAACTACCTTTTCCCACATGCAGGGCAGGTACCAATCACTGATCATGGGATTTTCTGCTGGGCAGAGGAGACATCACCATCCTGCTTCACACAGCTGTCCTGGCTGAAACGCAAGGGGATGGGAGCCAGCACCTCTGGTGACCCCGACTTGCCGTCATGAGTGCCACTCGAGGGATGACTCGTGGTGACGAGCGCGTACCGGCCGCACCTTCCGAGCCCAGGGCAGGTGGGTCACCTATCCACTTTCTGCATACGGTGCTCCGCGAGGCCGGCCCAGCAGGTACCACGGCACGTGACCCTAGCCTTGGCTGCACAGGGGACGAGGTCCTGTTGTTATTTCTGAGCCACGGTCCACGTGCACCATAGCATGGCTTGGTTCCAACCTCACTCGGGGCGCACGTCTCTCCCCCCTCCGCCCCCAGCAAATTGGCAATAGTGATACGCGCGACCATCTCACGGGGCTGCAGGGCAATTTAATTAATGTCTCCCAAGCACTCTGAGGTCTTCGGATGAAAACTGCTGTGTAAGAGCAAAATTATTATTAGTTCTCAGCCTCCTGTCCCTTGACTTCTGACACGGGCTTTTGTTGCTCCTGAGTAGGAGCCGTTTATGGGCTGCCCAGCCGGCTCTTTTCGGGTACGTAGGCAAATACGTACGCGTTTGCAGATTTTTTTTCCCCTTTTAAAAAAAGCATTCCAGGCCTGTGGGATGTCTTGAAGCTCTTCAGTGCCTGAATTTCTCTCTCCTTGTCTCTCCTAAGTAGCATACTCTGCAAGAGTAGCTCATAAACAGGCTACTTCGGAAAAGAGTGTGGGGGGAAAACGGTCAATTTGAAGAAATAGCCCCTCTTGCAATGAAGAATGAAACAATATCTTCTTCTCATGCAGAATCTAAATGAACCACTAAGTGAGGTCTGTCTCCCTTGCCCAGAGGGATTCTGTACGTGTTTATGCATTGAAAGGAGAAAAGAACAGAAGACTTGCTTGCAGGGCCCAAGTTTTGCCTCCTCCCTTCATCCTAACTTCTCAGGAACCGTGGAAACAAATACACCCCTCCTAGATGATGTTTCCCTGATAGTCCTTTGTTACCTAACCGTGCGCCTGCCTGGGATCCCATGGGGAGAATGAAAGGAAGAAGTGGAAAAGAAAAAGTATGTCTGCAATGAAATGCCTGGTCTCTGAAAACAGAATGGGGCTCGTGTGTAATTTATCAAGCTCTGGGGCAACAATGTTCCAGGGCACCATTTTCCTTTTCCCTAAGACAGGGTCACTCCTCCCCATCC
>NW_026059626.1:0-44158 GCF_023721935.1 Panthera uncia | reverse complement strand
TATATATATCTAGATATATATAAGATATATATATCTAGATATATATATATATAGCAAGTTTAAATAATATACAGTTTTGGGGATTTAAAGTAGATTAAATATAACAAATTCTCTGTATTGGTGGGCCCAAAGGAAAATCTTATGCCCTGATAGGAATAAAGGACCCCATGGCCTGGACCTCATCCTACTGGACTCCTGAACACCACTGTACTATATAGTTTAACTATTAAGCCCTATGTCCAACGACGAGTACAGCATGTGACACACAATAAGCAACTAAACTTCTGCCAATCAGCACTTTCTAGGTGTCAGGGCAATACATGGTCTCTACCTTCTGGGAACAACCCATAAATTTAGTCAGGGAAAGAAGGATTACAAAAGAATGTGTGTTTGATAAAATGCCAACGTGGAAGACAAGGCTGGAAGAATCCTTAACCACGGACCACACATACTGCCACCCCACCAGTTGAAGACAAATAGTCACTGTTTCTGTCCCCCAGAGAATTTTCACTTGACAATGTAGTTGAGAAATCAGGGTTGGAAAACTATCTTTTAAAAGTGAAAACAATCATTTGAGAGGCTTCTGAGAAAACAATTCAGTACCCATCTCTGACAGCTAAGCCAACATTTGGCAGTCTTCACAGTTAGACTTGAAGATCTTTTTTTCCTGGTACCTCACAGTGAAAGAAGCTTGCTAAGATTTGAAACTGTTCCTTGCCTTTGAAGGCAAATGAATCCACTTTCAGAAACAAGGATTTTTTTTTACAAGTAATTTTTAAATGAAATAACGAAGAATAAAAAAATAAAATTAGTACTTGATTCACTTTCCCTTTTTAACTTACAATCTACATTCCACAAATCTCCCCAGGGCAGCATTTCCTCCATTCCTCACTACTCCCACATTGTAGGGACTGTGGGATAAACAATTTCCATGTAGCTTACACAACCTCTGAAACTTAAAGACAAATACTTGGTAATTAACCTTCTGAACATTTCCAGCTAAGTAATTTCAAACACGTATGATAAACATTATATTTAAAGTTAAGAATTAGTAAGTGTTCTGGGTATTTTATTGGGCCCTCCCAGTAATGTTTTAAAATTATTCTTGAACGGTAAAAATCAAACTAGATAGAAATGAAATATTTATTTTAAAGGCCTTCTTCACCCCACCTCACACTGAAGCCTTTGCCTTTTATGGCATGATGTTTGGTGTAGAGAATACTGGGGGCTATCCCAAATGAAATTCCCCAGCAAAGAACCTTTTATGTTGTACTGAAGAACCATTTTCCTAAATAGCAATCCTTTTATGGTATTAATTTCCAGGAAAGGAATTCTAAACAAAGTGAACAAAAGCAGTGAATTTCAATCAAAATTTACCAAACTCTGTCACATCACGCAAATCTTGGTTTAGGTTTTTGACTGTTAAGAAAAGACGATGTTAAAATGTAGACTATTTCTACCATTGTAAAGTTTATCTCCAAAGCTGGAAAAGTCCATTTTGACAGTGCGAAGTTGTTCTAGACTTTGCCGGGAAATGCTGGCTGTGCTTTGTACCACACACATATACGGAATAAAACTGCATGAATTAAGGAATTCAAAGCATACACACCATTTCAATTCCCTGAAAGAACACCCTGTTAACAGAGCGGTTTCCTTAGGTTGTTTAGAATAAATATGCTTCCAACTATTTTACCTTATGATCTGTCCTATTAAAATGATAAACATTTTTTAAAATGACTTAACTGACTGAAGGCCATCCACATCCCATTTTATATTCCAGCCACCTGATATGAAATTCAGACCATCATTAAAGCCACAAAGTTTTAACAGGGGAAACTAAATTTACAGTACATGTACAAAATCATGCGAGAAGAAAAGAGATGAAATGAATCAAATACCTGCTTGTTCTTGTACTTTTTTAGATAGCGAGGGGACACCAAACATTCAGGATTTATATCAGTTGTGATCTGCTCTGGTATTAACTGAGGATCTGGGTTTAAATGCTGCATCTTCAGGAAGGAAAGAATATTTTGGACTTCTAAGTTGTAAGAACTGTCTGCCATGGTCTTGCCTTTGGAGGCTAATCTGCAGGCTGCCATCCAGTGTGCATACTGTTTTTCCTGTTGAAAAGAAATACTGAAATATGAAATGTATCACATGATGGGTCCTTTAAGTATAAAATGTAAGGACGACTGGTCAACTCACTAGGGAACTGAAGAAAACTGAAGTTCACACTTTTAATTGGAAAACTTACATTGTCACAACGAAGCCAGATTTCATTCATGCCCTCTGCAACTGGAATCAGGAGTTTAATGTTAAATTTTTGGCCTGAAATGTTTACATCTGGGGTAACTTCACATCCTGTAATAAAAAAATTATTAAAATGGTCAAATTTACCTTTAAGAAATCACAAGCCACTATAGGTAGCTCTCATTTTATGGTATCTTAACATGCTGAATTTTGCTGTTTTGGAATCTTTAAACTGGGAAGCAAGGTTTTATCGCCCAATAATTGTTTGAGGTGGAGCAAAAGAGATCTAGTGTAGAAAAGGGGTATAATGCAGTTTGTGGTCCTCATAAAACTTCATTGAAGAGAAGGAAAGGGTCCTGTTAAAAGGATATTACCAAAAAACACGACCCCACAAGTTTGATATTGTGCTGTTTTAATATCATTCAGTTCCTTAAATCTCAAGGTATTTGGGACTTTTAAGTTGCTAAATGTATAGGGATAACATTTTGGTAAGAATAAGCGACTGTTCAAAAGTAACCTCTCTGCCCACTGTGGGGCTTGAACTCATGGCCCTGAGATCAAGAGCTGCCTGCTCTACTGGCCAGAAGCCCCAAGAATAAAGGACTTTTATGATGCCTTTTCTGTGAAGCATTAGCTAGCAGCTTTACAGAAGGGCACACAGGTGGGCTGAACATACACTCAGTTAGATGGCAGGATAATGGCTGGCATAAACAAGTAGTAACAGTGTAACAGTGGAGAGGCACCCTGCAATCTGACCTTGTTCCACGCTTCTCTGTCACTTAATTACTGCCCATTTGTGGAACATCTCTAAGCCCAAATTTCCCAACCTTAAAACTCTACCTCACAGGAATGCCGTAAGGATAAAGAAGATAACAGACATGTCAGAGCTTTCTAAACGGTATTCCAGTTATCACCCTCAATGTGTCTTAAGACCAGCAAGTAGGCTCCTAGACTGTTAGCAGGGCCTGTGGTCACTTTGCTCTGTGTACCGGAGCAACATCTCTCTGTACAGAGAGTATAAGGAACAAGATAATAAAGCTCTCTACATCTACCACAAAGAAAGGACAAATACAAAGCACTGTATTGAAAACAACAGAATATTGTACTTTTTTTAATGTTTATGCACTCTGATAAGAGGGAGTGAGCACTGCACACGCATGCAGGGGAGGGGCAGAGAGAATCTCAAGCGGGCTCCACACTGTTAGCGCAGAGACCAACTGTCGAGCCGGACGGTGGCTCGATCCCGTGAACCGTGAGATCATGACCTGAAATCCAGAGTCAGACGCTAAAACGACTGAGTCACCCAGGCTCCCCAAGAAACAGAACATTTTAGATAAATGGAAGATCCTCTTCTCCTTTCCAGAAACACCTATCATGAATTTAGTGGACTTTCTCCCTGTTTGCTTTCTTTTAAAAAATATTAGCTACAGCATTTACCTCTTTCTGTACAAGGATTACAAACTATCAGGAAGTTTGCATTTAATCTGCAAAGGTAACACAAAGAGGAGACGTTTGAAGATAGTTCTTTTGCAGATTTCATTACTCACTGAAGCAGACTTAAAAGTACACAATCCCATAATCATGTCTCTTTTAAAAGTAAAACACCAAAAAAACCTAAAAAGCTTGGCGAGGCATAGTGAGTGGTAACTCAGGTGCTACTGTAGGCGCAAAGGCACCTGTCAGGCCACACATCTCAGACAATATTCACTCCGTGCCACCTCGGGTACCTACGACCATGGCAATGTGCCACGCTTCACTGTAGCCCAATTGCTGCTCCTCTGACACGTTCTAACCGCAGTCTTCAAACTCTTTGAGTCCTGCAGCCCTGACACCTTCTCCCCATCATGTTTTCACTTCTTCCTTTTCCTGAGTCCAGCCTGGACACCATTCACCAGCTATCACATCCAACTCCCTAGACTCACCGTATTTCCATTAATACACATTAACCAAGACCTTAACCCTGGCTCCATCCAACCACCTCGCTTTTACTTGCCTATAATAGGCTGCTGAGCACTCTAAGGAGGGGAGGGGGAGAAAAACCACAAAACCAAGCAGATAGGTTTCACCAGAAATTCATGGATTCCCAAACTCTACCTGGCCCTCAACACTTGCATCCTGTGTTTTCAGACACTCTCAACAATGTTTATCTCAAATCTTCTCAGGCCTCCGATGCCGCTCACTCTCAGGGGACAACTTCACATCTTTTCTCCAAGAAAGCCATGAGAAGTAGTCACACAGCTTCCTACCACCACAGCCGATAAAGCTTGCTGCCCTCACTCCCACAGTGGGATGGCATCTCTCTGATCCCAAGTGGGCTGTTTTCTGCCATCCCAGGAACCTTGCTCCATCACAGAGATCCTCTTCCTCTCCCAGACACTACTTCTCTATTTCTAGTGTGATGTTTCCATCAGCATTTCACTTCCTTGAGTCTCTCCAATCTTGAAACAAAATGCCTTTCTCCTCCACCTTATACCTCTCTCTGCTGTTACTGCCCTCTTTCCTCCCTCCTTATTACAGGTAAGGTTCATCAAAAAACTATCTTTGTTTCCTATTTACTTCTCAATGACTGTACTTTGGCTCCCATACTCAAAAGGCCACTGAAATCCGCTCCAATCTGTTCTGCATCAAGGCCACCAACCACCTCCAATGTGGCTAAATGCTATGTCGGCTTCACAGTCTTTACCTTACTTTTCTGTAGTATTTGATGCCAGTGATTACGCTGTCCTTTTTGAAACAACTTTTATCTTAGTTCCCACCATGTCTCATTTCCATGGTCTCCGTAAGCATTTTTTGTTTCCCTTCCTCTAATCTGCCCTGTATCTCAAACACAGGTGTTCTACAGGGTTCTGTTCTTAGCCTTTTCATATTATAGACAACCATTCTAATGGCTGCCATTTATCATTAACGCTAAAACTGATACCATAAGTATCTGCAGTGCGGATCTCCTGTGATCCAGTGGCCTACAAGTTACCTCCAACAGCTATCCCACAGGCACCTCAAATTTAAAATAACCCAAAACTAAACTCACTGTCCTTCTCCCCGAAATAAGCTCCTCTATATTCTCAACTCTATCCATCCAACTTGTACAAGCCAGAAATAAGTCCCTCCCCATGAGCCTCTCCCAAATCAATCACTCAGGATGCTTGCTGACTGGGCTTTCTCAGGATCTTCTGAATTTGAACCCTTTTCTCCATCCATATTGATCACCTTAATCTGGATCACTGTCACTGTTCTAAAATTATTCCTCTATACTGTAGCCAATATAAATAGGATGGATCCTGTTATTTTCATGTTAATACTTTCTCAGTGACACTTCATTGCTGCCAGTTTAAAAAACAATCCCTAACATTTTTATCCTCCAAAACATGCCAATTTCTTCAGCTGTTGTCCCTCATCTATGTAGAAATCAGATTCAATAGCCACTAGGAAGCATTCATCCTCTGACTTGATTGAACTCTACATTCCAACAGCACAAAACCCCCTGTGGTTGCTGATGCTTTTCTCCAGGAATTTCTGCATACCAGTCTCTGCCACAAGGTTTTTACCAATTCTCCTTCCTTCCATGGGCCTTGAGTTAGACACTGGATCTAACTCTGGCATTATTTCTGCCAGGATATTCCCCACCATCGCTGAACACTGAGACAGCACACACCCTTATCTTTGCTCCTCCTTGGACCTGTTACTTTTTAAAGTACTATTCATTGCCCAAATTGTCACTGTTTATCTCCCAAATGCTCTAAACACCCAGAGGGGTGGGTCTGTAACCTGTTCCTGCTCATGTCTCCAGGATCTAGCACAGCTGGGGCACAGGAATTCAATCAGTATTGGAACTGAATTTGTTTTTAGAACTTTTCATTTTAGATCTCCAAAGGCCTTAGAGAACATCTAGTCCAAAGTCCAAAGGCATGGAGAACACTCTCATTTCTTAGAGGAAGGTACTGAGGTCCAAATGGGCTATTTTTCTAAAATCACAGGGCTTATTTAGTAGCAGAACAGGAAGTAAGCCACTTGATTTTTAGGCTAGTGATATCTTCATTAGTGTGATGTGTGGGAAAATGCTCTTTTGGGAGGACATGGAAAAGGTAGGATGACAGCACACTGTAAGCCATTTTCCATACTAGGACTTGACTTCTCAGTCATGCAGGGGGGAAGGTTAGGGATGTAACACGGTTAGAGAAAGCAGGGGCCAGAAGACAGATCTAGTCTCTAAATCAAGAGCAGATAATCTGGGCTGGTCCTGGGCAGCTGAGGACAGAAGCAAGAACAAGAGCTGCAACAGATTCTAAAAGTAACAAATAACAAAAGAGACCCAAAAGTTAACTCATGGGTCTTGGAGAGAAAGGCAGTTAGCCTAATTCAAAGTTTTAGGAAAATTACAGTATTCCAACACATGGGCAGAGCAATCTTCTACCCAGGCCAGGGGTTTCCTTTTTTTAAAACAACAGTTCAGATAACTAGTGAGCAGAACACAGAGCAGAGATTTGGACATTTCGTTGAAATATACTAAAAATATCCTAATGTACTACGTAGAAAAGAAAATGAAGACTATAGATCAGGGAAAGCACCTTTATATTTTAAGCAATAAATACAATATTTTGAGAATAATTTCTGTGAATGAGTCAGGGGCCCCCTTCTTGGGTACTTTTGTCCAAATATGGACATTTTTAGTTAGAAAGGCATATTGCTTTATATATAATGACAAATGTACATGCAAAACATAACCCAGAGGAGAAACGGGTTGGGCCAATAGGAATGAGCTTCTTGGACAACTAGCCTGCCAAAGGAACTGCAACCAACAGGCCGTGAAACCAGAAGGCTACCCCGCAGCTCCATAGCCTGGAAACACCATGCTCCTTTCTCAATTCTGCCTCTCCAACCCCATAACTTAGTTGGGAATTGAAGTCTTACATGAATGCATCTGATTGGAATAAAAATCTCACTGCAAACAAGTCCAGAAAATGTATTTTAGTTTTCTAGCCTTTGCTGTAAGAGTGTGGAACAGTGAGATGACAATCCACCAAGCATGCTGGTGCCAAGGGTGCAGGGAGTGTGGTGTGGGCACATAGGAGAGCAGTTCTCGATGGAAGTGAGCCAAATGGTTTTAGTGAATATCCCCATAAGTGAAGTGGTGATCAACAATCTGCAACACCCTGCAGATAAATCACGGCAGGAGGCAGCAAGATGTCCTCTAGCCGTAGAAGAACCAGACCAACCTGGACAGGAAATTCTCCTTCTGCCTGAACCACTGCATCAGTCAGATAAAAGAAGTGAAGGAGCAGTGTGAAGAACCAAAGAAGTCACCCAAGTGGGGAGTGAAATGGAAAAAAAAAAGACCAAAGCCAGTAGCTCTGAGTCCTCAGCCAGGAGCAACTCAGGCCACAGCAAACAAGGTTGCCACAAGGGAGTAGAAACATGTCCAATAACATGTGCCTCAAATACCAGCCCCTTAGTGACAGCTTTGGATTTGAAGAGACAAGAGGAAACCAAAGAGATTCAGGTTGTTGACGAGGAGGAGCCTCAGAGGTGTATCCTGGGGCTACCCCAGGAGCCAAATTGAGAGCAGAGTGTCGAACGAAAATGTTCAGGAAGGTGTTGTGGGAGGGTTAAGAAGTTGGCCAAACCCCATAGGTGCCTGCTGCCCCATTGCGGAGCCAAAAAGAGACTGGGGGTCGTGAGGGGGACCAGCTTATCATCAGTGAAAGTCAGGAAGAAGAGTAGGATGCTGATGAGGAAGGGAAAAGCCAGCAAAAACGGAGAGGACTACAACACAGATGAGAATGAAGAAAACCTGAATGACCTAATGCTGAGGATGAGAAAAGAGGCACCACAGATTTACTTGACGAGAAGAAAAGTGGAATCACTTCAAATGAAGACTGTACAAAGAGATTACAACGAAATATTTGTGGGAAATGGAATGCTTAAAATTGTGACAAAAACTATGTACCAAAAAAAAGAATCTAGACCTAAAAAAGTACCATAAAGGAGTAATGTATCTGCTGAGGAACACACCCCTGCCCCACCCAGCAAAGTGAAGTTTATTGACTGTTAGCCAACAGAAAGTTTCTCCATCAACACTGGTCACTCCAAGGCTTTCCTTACCTCTTAGGTTCATCTGATGAGCTGGTGTGCCACTGGATTCTTCTTTGCTCTTATAGCAAGAAATAGATGTATCTTTAAAGGTGCACCAATATTGCTTGTAACCTTTTAGAGTCAGTTTTTTTGGCCTACATGTCAAACAGAATTAAGAGAAAAACCACTTTTGAAATAACTTTATCAACAGTATGTTTCAGCAGCAAAGTTTCAAAACATTAAAAGTCTGAGGCCAAGTTTTACATATATTCAACTAAGTTCCCTTGGGCCAGCATGTTATATTCAATGTTGCTGTTATTGGATTTGTCCCCTCTCGATCAATCTACTCAGGAAGATCTCAAACAGTGAATGGGTAGAGGAGAAAGGAGGGCCAACAATCTAGTATTTCTGTCAGTGGTAGCCATCTCTAACACTAGCAGGTCACATGGAAAGGACAAGAAACAAAAGGTGAAGTAAATGTCACCAATCGGAAAGCTCCTAGGTCCTATAATCACCAGGAGATTCCTGAGTGTGTGCAAGGCTGCTTTTGGAGCCTCTCTGAACGAGGGTACTGGTCTCTCTCAGGGTGTAACTGAATGGTGCTTCAACTTGCCACCCAAGGCCAACACGAAGATGACAGTAATCATGACAGAGAGTGGGTAAGTAAAGGTGTGAAATGCAAGAAGAAAGGGGGTAGGGAGCGGCATCTGAAATCATGCCCTTATCTTAGAAACTTTCCATACGGTAAGCTGTTATATGTTTAGCTACAGTAAATGGTTTATTCCATAATGGCTTCACACCTTCTATTCCATATCATCTCCTCTCCTTTCTCCCTTTTCTGCTTTAATGCCTAGATTCTGTGGACTGTGCCCAGATTGATGAAAGTCTAGATAAGATACACAAAAACCTTATTATAAAATATGCCTTGAACAAATGAATAAAATTCAATAGAATCTGGGGCTCTGAACAAGGAAATAACTGCTGGCAATAATAGTTCATTATGTCTTGCTTTCACCCGGAGGGGATGTTTTATGCTAAAATGCCACTGTATGTTTCAGTCTACATGATGCAATCTAGGTTACATAATGTTTGCTTTTCCCCTTTAAGAAAAATGTTTATCAGATGAAACAACTCACGAGTACTGCAATTTTAATTTGGTGAAGATGGTTATTTTCTCTCATAATTCATAATGCATATGCTAAAGTAAATTCCAACATGAATGTGACTACAAAATTGATACTTGTCATTCATTAATATTTGGAATTCCTCCCCTTTTGTACTTACTTAAAAACTTTAATATAGTCAGCAAGTTCAGGAATAGAAGTGATGTCACCCTAGGGAAAGAATTAAATCATTTTTTTTCTGATTTTTCTTAAAATTTGAAACTCTAATATTTAGTATCTGTCATCAAGTATCAGTGTATTCAATAAACAAAATTACATAACATACAGATTATTAAGGTTTTAAAAGTACAATCATAATGTATGGTCATATGTACAAAGCCATTTTTTTTAAAGTTTGTTTTGTGAGAGAGAGAGAGAGAGAGAGAGAGAGAGAGAGAGAGAGAGAGAGAGGATCCCAAGCAGGCTCCACGCTGTCAGCGCAGACCCCAATGTGAGGCTCGATCCTACGAACCATGAGATCCTGACAGAGCTGAAACCAAAAGTCTAACCAACTGAGCCACCCAGGCACTCCACAAAGTCATTTTTAAGTGGCATACAAAGCTAATAAAAAATGTGATCAAAATGGCAGTTCATATAACCTATAAGAACATATTATTCTAATTCAGCTAAAATTGTTTACATCTGCACATGAAAATTTTATAAAATCCTAACAGCCCTTAGGTCAGTGTTTCTTCTGTAACAACTAATTCCTAAGCTTTAAAACTAAACTTAGCATTTAACATTTTTCCCAAGATCTGCTTTTCTCTTTTTGTAACATTTTAAATGTGAAGCTCACTGAATGGATGTTACCATGACTTCACTCTACCTTTTACTCTGCAGAAACGTTCTTCCACTGCTTGTGAGAGAATGTGCAGATATCTCGAGATCTATCTTTACTGTATCCTAGAGACTAGATTATTAATTTAAAATTTTTCCCTGAAAGTTTCTAAGTCAACACCTGTGTTCTCTAAAGCATTAAATCCACAAAAAGGTAAGAATTCAAACTAAACTAGTAGGGAAAAAGATTCACCATACCAAAATTGTTGATGTTTTCCCTCCTTCCAAAGTGATCTCCAGGTCTGAAAGAGCAGCATCAACTTCGTCTACTTCTTTGTCACTGTTGTTCAAATGATTCTCTGATGTCATGATTGACAGCTTATTGATGTGATACTGAAAAAAGAAATGATATTTTATTTAAATGTCTGTTCTAACTAGTAAAACTTTAAAATGAGATCACTATTCGCATCTATATTGAAAGCTTTTCATCACCTAACTTGAAAAGATATAGTGTCCAAGAACTAGAATAGGAAAATAAATGGCAATGCACCTAAAATCAGTGTCCTAAACATCCCAATAAATATTTATCCAGGATATATGAAAATGATTTAGTTTGGGAAGCCCTAGGACTTAGAGTTAACAGGTTGTCCACTAAGCTCCACACGAGCAGAGATTTTTTTACTCTTTTCTCCCCACTGCAGTATTCTGTGTGTCTAGAACAGGTCCTAGAACCAATGAATACTGAATGAATTAACAGAATATGCATCAGGTCTTTTGTAAAAATATATTAACATTGATTACCTTGTGTTACTATTACTACCCTGCAGAAGAAAATTAGTTGAAAGCTAAAGCCCTTCTTCCCCTGGCCCCCCAGCCTCAATTCAGTGCTGCAAACATGATCAGAGGAAGATGATGTTTATATCTCAGTTACGTAACAATGATAAGATGGATTACATTTATATGTGAACACACACACGTGCATATTTGTGTATATATACCAGAGTAGTGGTAAATACTCCTTATGCAGCTAGAAAAATCTTTGCATAAAGAAAAACTAGTAATGATTTTAAATATATTTAGGTCACTTAGAACAAATATTAATAATCTATTAGATTCTGATGCTAAACCTTACAGAGGTTTCACACAAAGGTAAGTAGAACTTTTGAATCACTTAATCTAAAAAAAAAAACCTCTCTTTTTTTTTTTAAGTTTATTTATTTTGAGAGAGAGAGAACGTGCATGTGTGAGCACGAGCAGGGGAGGAGCAGAGAGAGGAAGACAGAATCTCCAGCAGGCCGCACGATGTCAACACAGAACCCGATGTGGGGCTCGAACCCACGAACTGGGGCTTGAACCATGAATCATGAGATCAAGACCTGAGCTGAAATCAAGAGGTGACATTTAACCGACTGAGCCACCTAGGTGCCCCTAATCAGTTTCCTTTCAAAGCATTAAGTAGCACTCCAAATTTCTAAAGTATTCATTCATTGAATAGGATCTATTCATGGGAACACTGAATGAACTAATCTGAGACCAACTGTCAGTGTTCCTCTGTATTTTAAGATTAGTGAATTGATAATGAATAGTCTTTGGCTATACCTTCAACTGTGCTGAAATGAGATCCCTCCAGTGATAGAAACTTCCATGTTCACAAATCATGGAGAATGTGGTAGGTTGAGGCCCTCAGGAAGTTGCCTCAAATGTCAGTAACATTAAGAATCGTCAAGAGAGTTGGTTAAAAATACATATTCTTAGGTTCACCCCACAGAGATTTTAATGTAGCAAATCTGGAGTCCAGCCCAGAATCTGCATTTTTATTAAGTGACTTAGGTGATTCTGATGCAGAAAGTCCTTTTAAGTTATACTGTAGAAACCCTGGCTATGAATGGGAATGGTCATAAAACCCCAGCTTTGCTTTCAGAGGTGCATCGGTTATCTTTTAAATGTTACAATACAGACTTGGACCTAAATACTTTAAAAACAGTGTTATTAACCTTTCTGTTTTTGATCCACTCCTCCTTACTTTGTTTCTTTTTACTATTGTAGATTTACGTTACACAGGGAACCAGAAGCCCCAAGTTCAGAGTGCAGACTGTCTAAAATAAAAAGAATAGGCATTTCTTTCCCATCTTCTCAAAGTTTCCCCCTTCTGTACTGGATGGATTCTTAGAGCCTTTGGTTCAGTTTCTGGGAAGGCTTCTAAGAACTCAGGATTTGTAGTCCAAAATTCTCTTATAGAATCTAGATTCTAGGGGCACCTCGGTGGCTTAGTCAGTTAAGTGTCCGACTTTGACTCATGTCATAATCTCACGGTTTGTAGGTTCGAGCCCCAGGCTGGGCTCTGTGCTGACAGCTTGGAGCCTGCTTCAGATTCTGTGTCTCCCTCTTGCTCTCCCCCTCCCTCTCTCAAAAATAAACATAAAAAAAAAAAAATAAATCTAGATTCTCAAATGGTTCAGGAGAGCTATGCTTTGGGACATTGTGTCCACAAATTAAAATTCATGTCTTGAAGTGTTTTCTACTGCACTAAAATGGACTGTCTACTGTACACTGGGTGAAGGAAAGCTATGAAATGGTCCTATTTCTGTGAAAATACAACTGTGTGTGTCTATCTGACCCTTGGACAACATGGAGGCTAGGGGCACTGACTCTCCCAAAACCTTACTAATAATAGTCTGCTCTTGACCAGAACTTTATCAATAAGAAACAATTAACATATATTTTGTATGTTATATATGTATAGACTTATTCTTACAATAAAGTTAGAGAAAAAAATGTAAGGAAAATACATTTACTGTAATGTATTTATTTATTGAAGAAAATCTGCACATAAGTGGACCCATGCAGTTCAAGCCTGTGTTGTTCAAGGGTCAACTATATTCTCACTCAGCAAATTTTTTTCAGCACCTACTATGTGCTCATAGGTACGTCTGTATCTGTTGGTTTTTTAAAAAGTGCATTATTTTTATAATAAAAAGATAAATACTATATAATAAAAGTCTGTGATTTTCCCCCACATACATTTTATATGTACTACTCTTCTGTCATTGGCAAAACCGTCACTAGAAAATTATAAGCCTATATTCTAAGTGAGAAAGATGTAGGTAGAAAACTATAAACCAAGTGAGATACTTTGAACAAAATTACTCCAGAATTTAATTCACGAAATTCTTCAGATAGTCTGAATTATCCAAAAACACAATAGAAGATTCTTAACTAGCTGATTAAACAAGTCTCTACCTAAACTAATTTATCTGCCATCAAAGATTTTCCTTGTTTAAGCTTTGTTTCGACTCCCTTCTTTTATCATATAAACTAAGGAGAAATGAGCTTTTCTTCTACTGTAAATAGGACAATTTTTTAAGTCTTAACCAGAAAACCTTCCTGGATGCATACAAACATTTGGAAGACTGGGAGCATTTTTATTTGTGTTCTAAAGAGAAGAAAATAAAATCCTTTTTACAGTGAAAGCTTTTAATAAGTAAATGTCAACTTTGCTTCCTGTACTTAAAGAACACTAATTTTGTCAGGACTTCTGGCAAAACCAGAATTCTACCATAATCTGAGAACATTCACCAAAGCCTCATTCAACTATGTGAACTGTAAGAATGACTAATCTGTGGTCAGCTGGATCCCAGTGTTTCTAAGAAGGCAGATCTGTGGATGCCACCCTAATGTTATTTTACTAAAGGGGGAAAGTTTCGAAAATATAAGCACTACTGTATTCTTAAAAAGTTGGTATGCAAGAACTACAGTTGAGAAAACACTGGTTTAATCTAAGGAAAACATTACCTACTTAAAAAAAAATTTTTTTTAATGTATTTTGAGAGAGAGAGGGAGCGCCGTGTGCCTGTGAGCAAGGGAAGTGCAGAGAGAGAAGGAGAGACAGAATCCCAAGGAGGCTCGCACCCTCAGCGCAGAGCCTGAAGTGGAGCTCGATCTCATGAACTGTGAGATCATGACCTGAGCTGAAATCAAGAGTCAGACACTTAACCGACTGAGCCACCCAGGTGCCCCTAACTACACCTTAAGGATTATCATTCTGAAAACTAATTTATGTTTTGTTTCAGTAGTCCATTAAAATTTATCACCTTTAAAATGTATTATTTTTGCTATAGCCACTTAAAAAATATTATCAGCCCCAGCTACTTAGGAAATTATGCAAGTAATAAGCTTCATTTTAGAAATGGGATTTTCAACGTAGATCTTATTTCTAAAGCAAAATGGGGTAGTTTTAAACTAATATATATGTGGGGTGGGAGAATAGTTTTCTTCTATAGGATACAAAAAAAATAGCTGAAGTATATACCACTAAACTCTGAAAAAACAAAAAGTTAAATTCATGTATTTACTTTGCCTTCTAAGTGTATATTCATTTTCAACACAGCAAAAAGCAAACACTATCAAAATGCTACTGGAATTACAATGCAACTTTACTATTTAAAAATAATCCCCTATCCTTTCCACTGAAAAGTCCCATTTACCAATACTCTCCACTACCTGCAGGGCTGCAAACATCATCATTTCTTCTTCTGTGCATTCAATTTCTTCTAGGAGAATAGCCCATTTGGCCTGCTCATAAAGCTGATTGATTCTGATTGCATCATACTGCAGCAAAAGAGACATAATCCTTTTGTAATACATCACCTTTAACATAAAATAACTTGAAAACTGAATATTCACGTTCAACGCTTGGAAAAAAAAAGTTTTAATATACATTTTTTCCCTGGGATTTTTATTTAGTATCAAATACTCAATAATGAGAACGATACTTACAGGGTTAAGTATGTCTATATATACCCACATCTAATTTTCCATTAAAAATAACACTGAGATGTCCGAAACATTATTATCCAATATTAGAAATAGATTCTGTGTTATTTTACAGGGAAACAATCATCAGATATTCCAGAGTTCTTAAGAAAATGAATCTGATTTGAAAGACATTTAAAGGGTAAAAGTGACTGCTTTTCAGTGTTGGTACTGCAACCTGCCACACTAAAATGTTATAATCAGAGAGTAAATTATTTTAGGGAACATTTTATTCACTAGGGAAAAGCATGCTTAGACAAAGTGTCAGGTCCTTGTAAAGAGCAATTATTTTAAGAATCTGAAATAAGACAGTACATATTTGTACTTGTGGAGAAGATTTATTTATATATTGCTGAATTATCCATTTAGTTACATTAAGAAAAATTAATAGTAATGTCTTAACAATACATAGCATCCCCTTCCCCAGCAAATGTAACTATGTTCCTAAAACAACTTTGGTTTTACTAAAACCATGATATGACCCAAAAGGGACTAAAATTATTTTTATAGTTCCAATATATACATTTTACAGTTACAATAAAGAATTACTTAAGCACATAATAAAAAATGAAAACTATATACATGAAAATCTAGACACTAATCTAGACATGAAAAGGATGAGAGGTAGTCAAGAGAGGTTCCTTTCCTCCCAAGGATGATAAATAAGGAAGCAAAAGATCCAAAACTCACTGCCATATGTATTCTAGGGAAAAATACTTGAGATTTCATAGCAAATTTAACTCTTCTAGGAAAAGCAAAGTGATACAATCATTTGATACTAAAAACATATTACAAAGTTTGGCTATTAAATGGGAAGAAATGTAGGCTTAAAGAATTTTTAAGCAACATCTTTTGATTTGTAATTAGAAATCTGAAAGTCATTTAAAAGGTACTATTTCAGAAAAATCTTGTTTTACAAAAAGCACAGCTGAAGAGAAGTGTTAAAAAAACAAAACAAAACAAAAACAACCCTAAAACTAACTTTACCAATTCTGTAGTACCAAGCTAGTGCTTTTAAAAATACAAATCAACCAAAAGTTCAATTATTTTAACAAAAAAGAAAAAGGTTTAATTATGCTTCCGACTTACTAACACAATAGAATTATTTCAAATATAGATGCCTTTGTCTAAAGCTTAGGCTTTTAATATTATTCAGACTTGCTATATATGAATGATTCTTAACCCCATCAACTGCAAAAACCAAACATCCAAATGAACAAAACAAAAAGAAAAAAAAGAAGAGATCCCTCTAAAACCCTCGGTACCTTTGGATTCAAATCAAAAAAGCTGTAATACTTGAATCGGAGAAGCAAGGCCTCATTTTCCTTCACATCCTGTTCCATGAGAGATCTTGAGGAATCAAGCCACCTGGACAGATTAACAAGGGCATTAGAACAAAGCAAGACAAGATTAATAAAGTATCTCTACCTCTCACTGGAGAAAGAAATTCTTCAACATATCTGCATTTTAAAACTTACCCTTGGTTGATTTTTGCTTTGTCTAGAAGAGCCTGGGGCTTGAACATTTTTGCCAAGATTTCCGGTGATGTGACTGGCTGACTGACAGCAAGTATACCAGGGTTGCCTTCTGACAAAGCACTGTCACCGAACCAAGCAGAAGTTGGTGACAAGGGGCTTCCATCATGAGCGTCGTAAGTGGGGGTCATTGTTTTACTATAAAGTCCTGGGCTTGAATATATACTTCCTAATAAATAACATGAAAAACGGGTAGTAAGTATGAAGCACAGAATCTTAGTTTTCAGTAATACATACTACGATGATTTAAAGCAAATTGTGAAACAAAAGCTTCGTTCTGGAAGGAAAGCTTAGTGCATTATTTTACCTGTCTTGAAAACATGTAAAATTAACTTTAACTCTACTTGTATAACATTAGAACATGTAATAACAAGGTCAAAAGAATATAATTAAGTTGGCAGAAAATCTGGGGGAAAAAAATCAGTTCAAGAGAATTAGAAGGAAGACAAGTTAAGGATATAGCTGAAGCAGACAGACCAAGTTTTTGTTTTTAATTGTGGCAAGGCTCACCTTTCAGAGGGCCAATGTAAAGAACATCAGTGCCTATAGGAAAGGAAAGAAAGGAATTCAGAAGATAAAGGAAAGGCAACAATAGAAGACAGAAACAAAGAATGAAAAGGAAAAGGAAATGGGAAAAAGAAAACAACAGATTTTTTCCTAATATGAATCATAAACTAAAGTTAAGTATTTCAAATGAATTTAAGAGTAAAGAATCTTAGAAACTGTAACCTAACTGTAAAATAAATGTTTTTGTCCAATCAAAAGAATGAAATTGTGCTCAAGTGTCCAGGGACAAACATATCCACATTTATCACCCTTTGAAATCCGTACCTTGTTCTAAGAACTCAATGTAATTGAATAAATGCACATAAATTAAGAGAACAATTTTATGTTAATGTTTTCTTATTGAACAGCTAAACTGGTTCCAACAGATTTACAAATAAAGTATTAAAGCAAAGGGGTAGATAAAATTTTGCTAACAAAGATACATTTTATAATTAAGCCCCTGAAGGCAGGGATATTGTATCTTCTAATTCCTCAGTGTTCAGTAGGCCAGACACAAAGTAGAGGCTACATAAATAAAAACTTGAATTAAATCAACTGACAATATATCCTCTATCATCTAAATTATAAAAATTAGGAGATAAAATTAAGACTTAAAAAACAAAAAGTTCAGAATGGCATTAAGTAAAAGCATCTCCCCTTGAAGTCCTAACTCTGTTCATTATATTTTGTCTTCATAATTAAAAAATGTGTAAATGAGTATCACACTGTTAATGGATGATGGAAAGAGAATGGCTGTTTCCCTTACCTAATTTAGGAATATGTTTAGGAATTTCCTTTCCACTCTAACAATCCCTCCCTACCACCTCACCCCAATACAATGATAGAAAAAATTACCTATGAAAAATTGGTGACCATGCTAGAGATTTTTGTAGTTGTCATGACCTAGTCTAGGAAAAGAACACAAAGGGAAAAAAAAAAAATCTTGCTAGCCACAGGGTATCTGATTTGATGTCCCCAGTAAGTATTCTTCAATGTTAGTGACTAAAGTAACTTGCAGAATCTAAATGTTGTTAAACAAGCAACAAAGAAAGCTGTCAACTCTCCTTTTTAGCTTTAAAGAACACTGGAATAGTGAGTGATATCCTTAAAAGCTAGAACTTTAAAACTACAACGGCATTTTGCGAAAGGGTTACTACTTGGGCACCCATACTTATTAAAAGGGCTGAAAACAGGGGTGCCTGGGTGGCTCAGTCGGTTGAGCGTCCGACTTCGGCTCAGGTCATGATCTCACGGTTCGTGAGCTCAAGCCCCACATCGGGCTCTGTGCTGACAGCTCAGAGCCTAGAGCCTACTTCAGATTCTGTGTCCCCCTTTCTCTCTGCCCTCCCCTGCTTGCACTCTCCCTCTATCAAAAATAAATAAACATTAAAAAACATTAAAAAAAAAGGCGGGGGGGGGGGGCTGAAAACATTACTCCAGCTCAGCTTGGCAAAGAATAATCCTGCTAGAGCATATATGTATAAGGGATAGAAAAACATTACCTTCTAGGCAAAATCTTCTCATTGTGTATTTCAAAGATCTAGCAAAATAAACCCTTTACTAGGAATGTCAGAATATTGAAAATTCATTCCTAGTATGATGGACTGTAATTACGATTCAGAATTAAAGTTAGAATTGACAATTTTCTTCATGAAGTTTCTAAAACGAAATATATTCCCCTAAGTCACACAACATTTAATGGAATCAGCCACCCAATCGATTCTCTTCCTGCTCAATTTCCTATACTTTGTATATTCTACACTTCATATTTGATCACTTCGTTGTTCCTATTCTTATTCTGTTAGGCACTCCACAGTCATAACTCATTTAGTGTTTCCAACAATCCTATTATTCTCATTTTAGAGGAGCAAATGGAGTCACAGAGAGATTAGGTAACTTGTCCAATGTCAAAAGCTATTAAGTTTCAGAGCCAAGCTATAAATCCGCCAGTCTGATTGAAGCTATACACACTGCCTCCTGGGCACCATAACTTATTTAAGCCATTTCTAATTGGGTTGCATTTATTTATTTAGAATTTTGACTTCACCACTGCTACTGCAAACAAATGCCTTGCAACAGTTGTGTTTGTACCTATTTTCTAATTCTATCAACACTGCTGGGACAGAGGATATATGTGCATTTTACACTCCTTCTAAGTCTCAGTTCAGTGACAATCCCAACTACCCTGTAATTCCTGATTGCCCGATTTAAACATATTTGAAAAAAATAAATAAATAAAACTTACTTGAAGCAGAAAGCTATTACAGGGCAAGATGAAGCAACATATTTAGTCAGCAATAAAATGGGAGTTTGCTGAATTTTGTGGTATGATAACAAAAACAGTAAGGAGGAGAGAGTTCAACAAGCACTACATTTTAGGGCCACTTACTATAAACATTAAAAACCTTATGTAACTTTAGAATCTGTCTCATAACTTGGTTACTATAAATTATATTCTTATACATTCTTTTTTAAAAGAGAGTACTAAAGAATTTAATACATTTTAGATAATTTCTCATCAAAATATCAATCTCATACCATACTTAGAAAACAAATTTCAGGTAAATTAAAAATAAAAATGTTGACATTACAGGAGTTAAAATATATAAATATGAAACAATTACATAAAAGCATAAAAAGGAAATGTAGAAGAATTGTTATAATACTTGTGAAGATTTTCTTAACCAAGAGTGAAAAACCCCGAACTATAAACAAATTTGACTACATAAAAATGTAAAACTTTGGCATAGTAAAAAAGACCACAAAGAAGATTTAAAAAATGCCAGTATAGGGAAAATATCTAAGATACCAAAAGATTAGTGTATCACTAAAACAAAAATATAAATAAAATGGATAAAGTCCGTGATTTGAAACTAATAGAAAAAAATGTAATGTCTAATGTACATTATTCAACTATTATTCATACTAGTGTTTATCAGGGAAATTAAAAATGTAATTCTGAGATACTATTTATTGTCATATTAGCAAAATTCAGTAAAGATTTACAACATTTAATATAAGGCAGAAGGTAGGAAAAGGGGCATTTTCATGTACTGTTGATGGGAATGTAAAACTATTACTTTTACACTCTTTTTTGGAATATATTTGAATTTCTGGGAAACTTTTTGGAGTAGAGAAACAGTTCAGTATACATTTTCTACATGGAAAGTTTTGGCACTATTTATACTAAACTGGGGAGACCTTTTACTCCAACACAGAAAGATCACCAAAACGCTGTTTAATGGAAAAACTCCAACGGAAGAACAATACATAATACATACTAGGCTACCATTCACGTTATAAAAACAAAATGAGACATGCAAGTATATCACAGAGAAAAGGTACTGGCGAGTTGCGCTCCAACTGTCTACAACACAGTCACACAGCAATCAAGAAATGGCTACTTCTTAAGAGGGAGCAGCAAGGGAATAAGCTGAAGCAGAATTTTCACCTTCAGTTCATTTTCTGTACTATTGGAATTTTTTTATAATGAGACTGTATGAATTCTGTAATTAAAGGAAGATAAGATCCATGAGTACATTACTACCACGTGAGAAAACACAAGTTACAAATGTATAACACCCCACCCCCACCCCCTCGGGAGCTGCCCGTGGCTTTATTTATGAATCTGTTTTTGGGTAGTCAGAGCAGGAGACTCCACTTCAGTGCAAATCCCTCTTTCAGGAGCCATGACTCACCAGAAAAGGGTGCTCGGATTTTGTTATACATGTTTGCTTTGTGTAAATGTTTACAATTTTATATTAAAGGGGAAATAAGCATTATTTCTGAGTGTGTATTTTTTACTTTAACAGATTTTAAAACTATGATCCTTTATATATGTGTTTTGGGGGAGCTATGATAAGTTTTATGGCAACCAGTTGGTATTGTTAGCTTTCTATTGTCATCAAAGTACATAAAAATCCTATTAATCCCCTTATCCTCCTCCTGCCCTTAACTCTGGTATACACCAAAAAGAAAGCTTTACTCTCCTTCTTTTATCATTATAAAATAATAAATGTATTTTGCTAGTATGAAAAAAAAAACAAATGTATAACACAGTCCCACTTTCATTAAAAACAAAAATGAATACATAATTCTATAATATTTGAATTTTTACACTCAGCATGCATTATTTTTATAATTAAAGAACAGTTTAAAAAAATACCTTGGGGAACCATAAAGTGAACTACATGAAGACTTCAGCCCTGTACACATGGGGCAGAGTCAGCCAAGAGGCAAGCAAAAGCCAGAGCTGTCCTGTGCAGCCCATGCGAGGATGTCTCCCAGCCTTAAAGAAGGTGCTTGGCTTGGGGAAAGCAAACCCTCACACTACTCCTTTTTAATTGGAAACATTTTAGGATTGGACCAGAAGAAAGACTGTGTTCCATCAATGAAACCCCACAGGCTTGGGCAGACACCTGTGGCTCCTCAACAAAAGATGTTCACCTGTGTCTACACATCTCAGCCTTCCTAATGAGAGCTCATTTCCCTTGTACTGTGGATCACCCAGTGCCAGAAGAAAGATTTTTGAAATATGAAAATTACTTTTCAGCCTCAAAAAGACTCTTTGAAAAAAAAGCTGAGTTGGTATAGAGGCTGTTAACTCAAAACCAGATTGAAGTGTTGGAAAATGTCTTCAGAGTAAACTGCTATCCTGGCATTGATATTGGAGAAGACTAAGCTCAAAAACTGAACCTAGAACAAGAGAATCCAGATCTGGTTCCAAAACCGGCATACAAAGCTGAAAAGGTCCCACAGACAATCACTTGTTTTCAATAGTGAAAAAAAATTTCAACACAAATCTCCTGGAATAGGAAGAAAACTAAACATGTGAAATTATCTTACAATTGCAGAACATGAAGAATCAATGGAAATATCAAGTATTAAAAATGTGATGTTTTCTGCATTTAGTCTGTTGTCATTTTTTTCTGAAAATATACTGTAAATATTACTATTATAGCATGGGACCTATTATATTTGGGCACTTTTAGTTACAATAAAGGCCTTTCCTACATATTTTAATAAATATTTTCAGAAAAAGGCAGCTATTGTTTAAGTCAGAAAATTTAATAATTTAGTTTGCTAAAAAAATAAAAATTAAAAAAAGTTAAGTATCTTAGTGCTTAAAATGGCAAGCTCCAAATAGGAAAAATGGCATCTTGCTTAAGTGATTTTCCTAACAGTGCCAAACAAGTGAAGTATTGATTAATTTCTGTATATTTTAGGACCCAGAATTTTCCTTTCTCTAAGCTGCCTTTAAAATTTTTAAGAAAAGTTTCTAATTAGATAATTTCTATTTCTATTTACATAGTAAATCTTAAATTAGTAATCTGTTAAGTCAGTACTACACTGTAAAGTTAATTCTTACTTGGAAAAACTCTTCCCCAGACCCGGGATCAGGCTAGCTCAGTGTGTTCCCTCCCTCATAGGAAATTAGAGATCTGCTATTTTCCTTCTTACGGCTAGGAAGTGGTGAAGCACTCAAGAACATGCCATCTGAGCATAGCTGTATGAGCAAGGCATTTAAAAACTCATAAAATTTTATAATTCTGTGTAAGAATCTGACTAAAGTCTGAGAATCAATTCACTCATGATACTTAAATCTTGGAACATTATTTTTTTTTAAAAACTTAGCCTTGCTGAAGTATAATTTACGTGTTAATATTTTACCAAACATTCCTATTACTATTCACAATATTTATTTCAAATATTGTAAGTGGAGAGATGATATTATGTAATGCTTAGAAACATGAATGTTGGGAGCCAGCAAGTCTGGATTTGAATTCTAGCTCTGCCTCTTATTATAAACTTGGGCAAATCATGTAACTCTTGTCGGGTTCTTTCCTTTTAAGTAAAATGAGGATAATACCACCAAAATCACAGGGATCTTTGAGGATCAAATGAAAGATAAAGCATGTATTAAATAACAGTTATCATTTATCGAGTATATATATAATTATTGACCATGCTCACACTGAGATGCTCATAATTCAAAAAGTATGCAGTATTAAACCGAGCCTGAAGAGTCTATCTAATCCTTACCATACCTGCCGTAGAGAAATTCTTGTGAAGCATAGTGTCTGACATCCTGAAGATGTCATGTATTGAGATACATCGACCTGTTGCTATTTATTATAGACACAGTATGCAAGTGACCATATTTTTCAGTATTTGGTCCAATAATCAACTAAGGTGCTGACAAATCAAAAAAGCATACAAACTAGATGGAGTATACATCTGTAAATATTCATCTGTAATTTAAAATCTCTCCAGTTTACTGTATGTAACACCTCAAACAAAACAAAACAAAAAAACAAAAATGAACCCACATTACCTAGTCCCACTTACATTCACTATAAACTGAAAGCAGGGATGATGTCTACTATCAGATGCCTTCAGCAATATAAATCACCATGCATAAATCAAATTTTAGAATTAACCTTACTCTAATGAAAGACACACTACCTCCTCAATTTGTAGGCTTCTTGCCACTAGTCACAACTCTATTCCCTTCATTCCCTCCTCCACATATGACTGGATATAAATTTGATATTCTAAAATTATTTATTTTGTAACATGACTCTATAATACACTGTCTAAATTCCTCAGCCTGACATTAAATACCCTCCAGTGTGATCCTGAAGTTCCTTGGAGGTCTTTCCCCATGAATTGGCTCAGCTGGATTATTCACATCGTGTACTATTCTTTTGCCAAAGTGTTCCTTGTCAATATCATTCTGCTTGGATTGCTGTTTCTCACCATCAAAATCCTAGTCAGTGGAACTTTTTAAAAGCTGAAGTCACAAACTCAGTTTCCCAACCTATAACTAAATATACCCTATTTGGAATTGTTTTGCCTTCCGAATGCCTATAACACTATTTGCTACAACATTTATATATTACCTCCTAAAGTACAGTAACCATGTTTTTCAATTAGCCTATAAACTTGTAAGAATGGTCTTATTTTTTGGTATCTCCTAAGTGCCAATCAGTACATGTATAAAGACATAAAAGTTACAAGTTACATAACCTTAGACATTCCTAACCTTATTGTGCCATTTCTTCAACCTTAAAATGAGTAATAATATAATCTGCAATGAGCTGTAGTGAGAATTAAGTGAGTTTCCTCAAATAAAATATGCTAAAGTAAATTTCCATGAGCATAATGTATAAAATGGGCATACACTAAGCACTAAATTATTTGTTTTCATTACTGTTATCACCCCAGAATTTTTAAAAACCAAGAATAAACTGATTTAACTAATTCAGTTCATTATGGTAACTATAATGTCCAGTCTCTGCATATGCCCAGAACTGAAGAACCATGTAATTTAATTGGTCATCTAGCTACCCAAAAGACACTGCCTATGCTCCTGCTAGATGCCACATAACTGAGTTAGGTTCTGGTAACAAAAACGTGAGAGACAGTTCCATCATGCAAGGAACTCACAATTACTAGGTAAAAATATGTTTTTTTTTTTTTTTTTTTTTGCAATACCAATGCAATACCAAACACAGAAAAGTCCAGTGACTTAAGATAGAAGGATGCCTAACTCAGGTTGGGGAGGTAATGGAAGGAAATTTGTGAAAACTTCTTAAAGGAGCAAAACCTTAATAAAGGAAAAAGGTGGAAAGGCAAAGGGATCAGCATATGCAAAGCACAGAAGTTTTAAGTAACCTGGCAAAAGTAATATCTTAACTAAGTAATCGTGGTTTTCAAAGAATACAGGAAAAAAAGAGCTAAATACTACAAAACTGCTGGTTTCTGCAGTGCAAAGAACTGAGCCCACTTAAGGCACTGCCCCTTTTTGACTATTCCTGAGCAGAGAACCAGCCTTCCTTTTTATTGATGCAACTACTAACACCTGACATGATCTACACATGATAGACCCTCCCTGGTGGTGATTTCATGATTGAGAGAAAAAAATGCTGAAGGTGAGTTTTTTAAACTTGACTACTCTCCTGACCTTTGTAATCCATTTGTCAGAAAGACATAAGTATACAGACACATCTATGGTTCTCACACTGAGCCTTTGCTTAGTCAAAGTCTCACCTGATCCAGGAGTGATAAGAGGCCCCTCTAATTCAAGTGCCTCATCTTCAGACTGGTCATCTAGCTTTTTCTTTTTTTTCTTTGTTGGATCTCTGGGTTTTTTCAAGAGAGAAAGTTCTTCAGGGTGTCTGATATCTGTTAAAATAAGAAAAAAGATTATTTTACTAGCATAGTGTAAAATTTAAACACTTTATATCTGATAAATTCATCTATTAATCCATTCCAATGTAAGAATTCATAATTTGCTTCTGTGTACATATGTGTTTGTGTTGGGCCAGACATTACTGCCACGCAAAACACTAAAGTGTGGCACTTCTAAAAATAATCTACCAAAGCATTCAATTCATAGCTATGTAATAAAATAGTAACCTTGAATTGGAGAGAAAACAATCTGCATCTGCTAGAGTACAGAAAGAAAATATTAGAACTCTTACTTACATATTTATTTTTTAAACATTTTAGAACCATAAAAAATTAAAATTTATATCCTAGCCATAGCAATTAGGCAAGAAAAAGAAATAAAAACATACCAATTGGAAAGAAGTAAAATTGTCACTATTTGCAGATGACATGTTAGTATATATAGAAAGCCTTAACTACTCCATCAAAAAGCTGTTGGAACTGGGGTGCCTGGGTGGCTCAGTCAGTTAAGCATCCAACTTCAGCTCAGGTCATGATCTCACGGTTTGTGAGTTCGAGCCCCGTGTTGGGCTCTGTGCTGACAGCTCAGAGCCTGGAGCCTGCTTTGGATTCTGTGTTTCCCTCTCTCTCTGCCCCTCCCCTGCTCACACTCTCTCTCTTCTTCAAAAATAAACAAACATTAATAATAATAAAAAAAAAACCTGTTGGAGCTAATAAAACTGAGTGAAATTTCAGGGTATAAAAGCCTATTGTGTTTTTATACATAAATAACAAACTGAGAAAGAGACATCAAGAAAACCAATCCCATTTAAGTAAAATACTATGGAATAAACTATACCAAGAAAGTGAAAGACCTGTACACTGAAAACGAGGATTTGATGAAAAAAATAAAGACACAAACAAATGGAAAGATATTGTGTTTGTGGATCGGAAGAATAGGTATTATTAAAATGGCTATATTACTCAAAGCAATCTGCAGGTTTAATGCAATCCCTATAGAAAGTCTAATGATACTTTTCACAGAACTAGAACAAATAATTCCAAAATCTGTATGGAACCAAAGAAGACCTTGAACAGCCAAAACAATCGATAGAAAGAAAAACAAACCTGCAGGTGCATGCTGCTCGATTTTAAACTATACTACAGGAGTACCTGGATGGCTCAATTGGTTAAGCATCCAACGCTTGATTTCAGATCAGGTCATGACTTCATGGTTGTGAGACGGGAGCCTGACGCTGGGCTCCACACTGAGCATGGAGCCTGCTTGGGATTCTCCCTCCCTCCCTCCCTCTTTCTTTCTCTCTCTCCCCGGCCCCTCCCCGACTCATGCACATGTGGTCTCAAAAACTGTACCACAAAGCTGTAGTAATCAAAACAGTATAGTGTTAGCACAAAAACAGATATATAAATCAATGGAACAAAATAAAGAGCCCAGAACTACACACGCGCGCGCACACACACACACACACACACACACACACACACACACATATATACGGTCAATTAATTTATGACAAAGGAACTAATAATATACAATGGGAAAGAATAGTCTCCTCAATAAATGATGCTGGGAAAACTGGTCAGCTATATTGAAAAGAATGAAACTGGATCATATATGAAAATTAACTTAAAAGTGCTTGAAGACTTGAATGTAAGAACTAAAACCATAAAATTCCTAGAAGAAAATATATGGTAATAAGCTCTTTGGCATCAGTCTTAGAAATATTTTTTTGGACCTGACACCAAAGGCAAGAAAAACAGAAGGACAAATAAACAAATGAGACTGCATCAAACTAAAAAGCTTCTGCACAGCAAAGGAAACCAATAGAACCAGAAGGCAACTACTGAATAGGAGAAGATATTTGTACATCATATGTCCAATAAGGGGTTAATATCCAAAATAAGTAAATAACTCATACAACTCAATAACAAAAAAAATCCAATTAGAGGATCTGAACAGACAGCTTCCCAAAGATACACAGATGGCCAAAAGGCACATGAAAAGATGCTCAACACCACTAATCATCAGGGAAATGCAACTCTAAACCACAATGAGATATCACCTTACACCTGTCAGAATGGTTATTATCAAAAAGACAAATAATACGTGTTGGAGAGAATAGGGAGAAAAGGGAAACCTTATGCACTGTTTAGGAATGCAAACTGGTGCAGCCACTATGGAAAACAGTACAGAGGTCCCTTAAAAACTTAGAACTATGACATGATCTGGCAGTTCCACTACTGGGTATCTATCCAAGGATAACGAAAACACTAATTCAAAAAGGTAGCTGTTCACTGCAGCATTATTTACCATAGCCAAGATATGGAAGCAAGCTAAATGTCCACTGATAGATAAATGGATAAAGAAGATGTGGTGTGTGTATAAACACACACACACACACCACACACACACACACACACACACACACACCCCACACTCTGGAATATTACTCAACCACAAAAAAAGAATGAAATCTTGCCATTTGCAACAACATGGATGGACCTAGAGGATATTATGCTAAGTGCAATTAAGTCATAGAAAGACAAATACCACAATTTTACTTGTCTGTGGAATGTAAAAAACAAAACACAACAAAACCAAGATGCAGTGATACAGAAAACAAACTGGTGTTTGCCAGCAGAGAGGGGAGTTAGGGGGGTGCAATGGGTGAAGGAGGATCAAGAAGTAAAAACTTCCAGTTATAAAATAAGTAAGTCATGGGGACATAATATGCAGCATGGGGAATATAGTCCATAATATTATATTAATTTTGTATGGTGACAGATAGTAAGTGCCCTGTGGTGATCATTTTGCAGTGTATACATGTGTTGATTCAGTATGTTGCATACTTGATACAAATACAATATTTTATGTCAACTATACTTCAATAAAAAAAAAACCTTTCTATTACATGGTAGCCATCATTCATTCTGTATGTTGTAAGTTACACATGACACATGAAGTAAATTTAAGTACTTTCGTATCATTACCAAATCTGAAAGTTTTAATCGATTCAAACTTTTCTGCCTTGTATCAAATGGCTATAAATTTCTGTGTTTATCTTACTCATTTTCATGTGAAGAATCTGGTAAGAGAAAAAAATGGCTAAATGACAGTAACAAAAGAATTAACAGCCCATATAAATAGATATAGAATATTATGTTACATACCCTGTCCATAAATTGTTGCAAGAATTGTTAAGAAGTCAGTTTTACCTAAATTGAGCTAAAGATTCAATGGAATCTTTGCCAAAATTCCAACTTGATCTTTTATACAAGATGACAAGTTGATTGTAAAATTCGTATGGATATGAAAACAATCCTAGGATAGTCCGAGCAATTTTTAAAAGACTAAAGTTGGAGAACTTACACTACCCAATATCATATAGCTACTGCAGTTAAGACAGTGCAATTATTAGCTACATGATAACATGTATATATGAAGAGGAACCAGAAGCAGACCCACATATAAGTAGTCAATTATCTTGGACAAAGGTGCCATGGCAATTCAAGAGGAAAGGAAAATCTTTTTTCAATCAACAGTGCTGAATGAGAGATTCATACATTAAATGGATCATAAACTTTAAAAAAGTAGACAAAGATTTCTTACATAGAACACACACATTCCACAAGAAATTGTCCTTTATTAAAAAACAAATAGGGGTGCCTGGGTGGCTCAGTCGTTTGAGTGTCCGACTTCGGCTCAGGTCATGATCTTGTAGTCTGTGAATTCGCGCCTCAGGCTCTGCGCTGACAGCTCAGAGCCTGGGGCCTGCTTCAGATTCTGTCTCCCTCTCTCTCTGTTCCTCCCCTGATCACACTCTGTCTCTCTCTCAAAAATAAAATAAAAACATTAAAAAATCTGCTCTTTGAAGAATACTGTTAAAAAAAGGCAAGCTGTATATTGAGAGAAAATATTCACAAAACATATTACATATATTTGACAAAGGAGTTGTATTTAAAATTTATACAGCTCAATAATAAGCAGACTAATGGGCCAAAGATTCGGATGAGCACTTCACCAAAGAATATATAATGGTCAAGAAGCACAGAAATACTCAACATTATCGGTCAGTGAAATGCAAGTCAAAACTGTGAGACATTATGTACCCACAGAGTAGCCAACATTAATAAGATTGATAATACCCAGTGTTGGTGAAGATGTGGGGAAGGAACTGAAACTCTCATACTCAGATGGAGGGAATGGGAAACATTTCTGAAAACTGTTTGGCAGTTTCTTATAAAGTTAAACACACAACTCAACCATTCCACTTCGAGTTACTAACTGAAGAAATTAAAAGCACATATGTAACAGCTTTACTCATAAAAGCCAAAACTGGAAATAACCCAAATTGATAAACAAAATGTGGTATTTTCAGATCAGTGGAATACTACTCACACTTTGGAGCACAACTCGTGAGTAAAAAGGGAAAACTGATACCTACAATAACATGAATGTATCTCAAAATCATTACACTAAGTGGAAGAAGCCAACTAGAAAAGCATATATCCTACATAATTCCATACATAAAATTGCAAAAAATGACAACAAATCTCTAGTGACGGAGCAAATAAATGGTTGTTTGACTAAAGTTTGAGAGCTAATGCAAATATTCTCTATCCTGACTATGGTGTCCTCAAATTGTATACTTTAAGCGGGTACAGTTTATTGTACACCAATTATACCAAAATTAGATTAATTAAAAAATAAAGAGTGTAAAGAGGAGAGCCAAGAACAAACGAAAATGAAAAATGGAGCAGAAAGGAGGAGGACCAGTCTATGTATCTGGCAGCACTATGCTCACTGTATGTCAGGGTCTGAGTAGAACAGACGACAAAATACAAAAGGACCGCATAACCTGTGATGTTACAGACTGCTAAGTTACTGGATCAGAGTTTTATACGTGGCAGTTTGTAACTTCAGGAGCTCACAATATCCATTAGATTCAATCCAGTATTACAAAGTCAGGAAGCTTTTTGTTTGTAGGGGACCCGAAACTAGGAACGGGGCAGACGGGTGTAGAGCTGGTGAGACACAATCTGAGGCACAAGCGCACAGCCCAGCTAACCGAATCCTGATCTCAGTTCTACTACTTACTAACTGTGACTGTGGACAAGCTACTCAGCCTGCCACCGTCTGAGTTTTCTCACCTGTGAAATAACAGTACCTCAGGAGGTGGTTGTGAAAATTAAATGATTGATACGGGGCCTGGCACATAACAAGTACTTCCTATTAGGTATTAATGTTTTTCTCTAATTTTCTCTATTAAAAAATATACAATTATGGTAGAAATTTGAAAATTATAAAAGTGGTTGAGTCACTTAAAACCTATTCTTGAAAAATGGAGTATGACTATGTATATAAGTGATTATTTTAATAGATGTATAAAATTCCACTGTGTAAATGCAGTATAATTTAATGATTCTTCTAATACTGAACCCATGATAAATAATGACTTTACAAATATCTGTGTACATATTTTTCCACATTTTATTACTTCAAGAATTCACTAGAGTGGAATTACCAGATCAAAGGTTATAATAATTTTAAGGCAAAAGTGGAACAAGATGGGCATATGAGTTATTTTAAACTAGGCATTCCAGGGGCGCCTGGGTGGCTCGGTCGGTTAAGCGTCCGACTTCGGCTCAGGTCATGATCTCGTGGTCTGTGAGTTCTAGCCCCGCGTCGGGCTCTGTGCTGACCGCTCAGAGCCTGGAGCCTGTTTCAGATTCTGTGTCTCCCTCTCTCTCTGCCCCTCCCCTGTTCATGCTCTGTCTCTCTCTGTCTCAAAAATAAATAAATGTTAAAAAAAAAAAAATTAAAAATAAATAAATAAATAAATAAATAAATAAACTGGGCATTCCAGTTTATATGCAAACTGGAAAAACAGTGTATTTCCTTGTTTTAATTGACATTTATTTATTTACTAGTCATGTTGAACATCAAGAGTTTTTAGCCATTTATATTTCCTTTGCTCACGTTTCTATTAGGAGTCTTCAAATCAAAGTGAATCTGTATGTAAACTGCATGGTAACAATCACTGCAAACCACACTGGACTTTCTTTTTTTTTGAAAGATGTATTTTATATATACCGTATCCCATGTTTAAAAAATAAGTCCAAAAAAATCTTTTAGTAACTATATGGTTTTTTGGTTACTCTGTTGGTTATTTGAATTTTACTCTTAGGAACACTCTGGTCCAAGTCATGTTTTTGTTTTATTCTGTATTAACAGGCTATTTTCTGGGGAATGTTTTTCTGAAATACAAAAACAGAATTACCAGAAAAACTGTCCTGAACAGACATGTTACCAGAGAATAGGTGAACACAACTGTTCTTTAATTATTACTAAATTTGGGGGAAGTACATTTTAAGTACTAAGCAGCAGAAACCATGTTAAAAATAAATGCTTGTTCCTTAAGTTCTCTCTTTATCTAGAGAGGGAGAGAGTGAGTACAAGCAGGGGAGAAACAGAGAGAGGGAGAAAATCCCAGGCAGGCTCCATGTTGTCAACTGGGGCCACGGGTGGGGCTCAAACTCAGGAGCCGTGAGAACATGACTTGAGCCACAATCTAAGAGTCGGATGCTTAACTAACTGAACCACCTAGGTGCCCCAAACTCTTGCCACTTTCTTAGAAGCTTCCAGGCATAGCTGATTTCTTTTTAAAGTTAGAAATATTGCAGCATATTGTTTAGCTAAAGTTACCCAGTTAAAAATCAGATTCTCTTCATTCTTGTATATTCAAGGTATAAAGTTTATCAACTTATCTTCCAATGCTGTTTTTGAAGTTTAATGGATTAGCACTAATTGCTATGATTATGTAGATTCAGAAATTCTTAAGATATTTCAAGTGTATCTTTTGAGCCATAGTTATCTTACTAACAGAACTGAATCACCATTTTCTAGAGTACTTTTAAAAGAAACAAGATTTAACATGCTAAGGGACCAAATCACTTATGAGTTGCATTTTCAGTTCTCAGTATACCCTCAGCTCTAAATGCCGTCACTGACATGGTGGGAGAAAACAAAGACATTAGACAATCCCAAGCTTCTAAATAATCAGTTGACTACACTACTTCAGTATCAAGTGGGGGCAGGGTGGTGATGGTAATCTATCTCTCCACCCATTGGTTCCCTCAAAGTAAATCATGTGCTGGTACAGGGTGAAAAATCTAGAAAAGTCTAGAAGAACATACAATGAGTCACACCTGAGAGATAGGACATGCCGCTGTCAAAATTCACCATAGTCAGGTTTAGTGGAAGAGGGGAAGGCAAGCATGTTTAATTTGAAAAGGCATCCCAAATGTTTCTGGCATGTCCCTTCTGCTTGAGAATCACTATACTACATGAGTCATCCTTTGAGATTTTTGTTCCTAGGTCATTTCCTGTCCAGTTCACAAACCAGCTATTAATGTTATTAGAAGAATGAATCCTGTTAAGTGTAACTAGCTTTCTGCTCAGTCATAAGCATATAAAAAGGTCATAAGCATATAAGAAAATCATAACCATATGTGTCCAGGACAATTGCTTGTGAAGTTAAAAATAATACTCATAATACATGCTTTGGTCATACCCCATACACTCTCAGTGACTCAGGGCTTCCAGCAGCTTGTTTTATAAAAACTCTAGTGATGGATGTTAACTAGACTTACTGAGGTGATCATTTTACAATGTATTCAAATATCATTATTTTATATATCTGAAACTAATGTTATATGTCAATTATATCTCAAAAAACATTAAAACAGGGTAGCCACTGGCTATACGGGAAGGTGGTTTTTTCATTTCGTTATAATGAAAAAGCAAAGTAAACCTACACCCTCCACATAAGATACTAATGATTTCATTTATACAGGAATTTAGGACTGATTTACTTACTGTGTCTTGTATCAAGAAAGACTAAACTGGTGAATTTTGAAATCTGAATCACATGTAAAAGTGGGCCAGGTGAAGAGCATAACTAATTAAAGTTTATACTTAACTAAAATATACCTGGAGGACTAGGAGATATTTTGTCTTGAGACTTTCTTGTTACACATCTGTATTGAGCTGGTGCATTAATTCTCACTCCTCTCCAAAATCATACCAAAAAAAAAAAAAAAATATATATATATATATATATATATATATATATACACACACACACACACACACATATAAAATATGTACTTATAAGGACAAAAGAATGGGAGAAAACAGCACATAAAAAAGTCAGAAAAACTTGGGGAGACATAAGCCAGATTGGGAGAGTAGTCAATGATGTAACAAAGCGAAGAAAAATAAAATTAAGGGGTTTGCAAAAGGAGATACCAATGGGAAATACGCTGACTCACAGTACCAAATATCAAGCACTGAAAACAGACATGAAAAATGAATCCGGTCCCATAATGGATTAAACTTACCTCCTAGATACATGCCCTTTAGGATTTCTTACAAGAGAATCTAAACAGCCCTAGGGAAAAATCTTCTAGATAGTGACATTTGATAAAGCTTACTCGGTAGCTAAATATCCTACAGAGGGGTGACAAGCTAAACCTATTGGTATTTGTAGTGCCCCATTATTAAGTATATGAATGGACAATCAATGATTGATAGACATTTGATAAAGGAGTCTGTGGAGGGTTACAATTCTAGAGATAACTCCTTAAAATTTCTGTCCCTGCTTATACACAATCATACACTAATCTAGAGACTACTGAGAAGAGACTGCAAAAGGAATTAAGACTACTAATCATCTGATTTAAGGGAGATTATCTTGATTCTTTCTGTGAGTCCAATGTAATCATACGAGGCCAGCCAAACAGAAGAGGAAGGCAGTAGAGTGAAGCACAGGAAAGAGGAGACAGAAGGGAGGGCCAGACAGATGTGAAGAGTAAGGACTAGACTTGCTATTGCTGGCTCTGAAAATGGAGGAAGGAAGCCACCTGTTGTTAAGGAATTTGGGAGGACTCTAGAAGCTGAGAATGACCTCTCACAGACAACTAGGGGAAACCCTGGTCTCTACAGTCACATGGAACCAAATTCCACCATGAAGAATTCTTTCTCAGAGACTTCAGGAAGGAACACAGCCCGGCTAACACCTTACTTTCAGCTTTATAAGACTAACTAGAAGAGCCAGCTGAGCCACACTGTGCCCAGACTCTTAACCTATGGGAACCATGAGCTAATAAATTTGTGTTGTTTTAAGCTGCTAAGGTTATGGTAAAATTTGTTATGGCAGCAATGGAATGAACTCACAGAGCTTCTAACATGAAAAAGACCTAATGAAAAGAAAAACAACTTGTGAAACCAGAGATAATGCAGAAAATAGAAAAACAAAACAAAACCTTCTTAAATACAGTTCTTAGTAAGACAATGACATCTATGACAGATGAATAGGATGTTATAAAGAACAGCTAAAGATTAAGAAAGATCTTAGGAGATGCAGTGAAAGCAGTTCAAAGAGGGAAATATATACTAATATATACCTCAAGAAATAAAAAAAGTCAAACAATCTAATCTTACAGATAAAGGAACTAGAAAAAGAAGAACAAAGCACAAGGTGAGTAGAAGGAAGGAAATAAAAATGAGAGCAGATATAAATGACATAGAGCCTAAAACAAAAGAAAACAAAACAAAAATCAATGAAACAAAGAGGTGGTTCTCTGAAAAGATAAACAAAATTGATAAACCCTTAGACTCATCAAGAAAGAGAAAGGACCCAAATAAAAGCAGAAATAAAAGAGGAGAGGTAACAACCAATACAGTAGAAATGCAAAGAATTATGAGAGAATACTAAAATCATAGGCCAACAAACAACCTAGAAGAAATAGATAATTCCCAGGAAAATACTATCTTCTAAAACTGAATCAGGAAGAAACAGAAAATCTGAACAGACTACCAGTAACAAAAAATAAAACCTACCAAAAACCTACCAAAAAATAAAAGTCAGGACCAGATGGATTTGTGAATGAATTCTATGAAATATTTAAAAAAGAGTTAATACCTATTCTACTCAGAGTATTCCAAAAATAGAAAGAGAGAAAGGTTCCAAATATGTTCTATGAAGCCACATTACACAGATACCAAAAACAAAGACACCACAAAAAAAAGAAAACTACAGACCACTATCACTGATGAACAGATGCAAAACTCCTCAACAAAAACTACTTTCAACAATACATTAAAAGGATCATTCCCCATGATCAAGTGGGATTTATTATGGGGATGCAAGGATGGTTCAATATTCACAAATCAATCAACATGATACACCACATCAACAAAGCAAAGGATAAAAATCATATAATCATCTCAACTGATGTGGAAAAAGCATTTGACAAAATTCAACATCCATTCATGATACAACTCTCAACAAAGTGAGTGTAGAGAGAACATACCTCAACATAATAAAGGCCATCTATGAAAAACCTATAACTAATATTATACTCAGTGGCAAAAACTGACAGCTTTTCCTCTAAGATCGGGAACAAGACAAGGATGTCTACTCTCACCAATTTTATTCAACAGAGTACTAGAAGTTCTAGAAACAGCAATCAAAAATAAGAGGCATCCATACTGGGTACAGAAGAGGTTAAACTGTCACTATTTGCAGATGGCATGATACTATACACAGAAAATCATAATGACTTTGACACATAACTACTAGAGGTAATCAGTAAAACTGTAGGATACAAAATTAATACCCAGAAATCAGTAGTGTTTCTATATATATCTCAATAATGAAATAACAGAAAGAGAAATTAAGAAAACAACTCTACCTAATAACTGCACCACAAAAAATAAAATACCTAGGAATAAACTTAACCAAAGAGGTGAAAGACCTATACTCTGAAAACTATACAGTACTGATGAAAGAAACTGAAGATGACACAAACAAATGGGAAGATACTCCATGCTCACAGACTGGAAGAATTAATATTGCTAAAATGTCCATACTACCCAAAACAATCTAAAGAGTCAATGTAACCTCTATCAAAATGCCAACATCATTTTCACAAAAATAGAACAAATAGTACTAAAATTTGTATGTAACCACAGAAGACCCTAAATGGCCAAAACAATCTTGAGAAAGAAAAACAAAGCTGAAGGTATCACAATTCCAGATTTCAAGATGCACTACAAAGCTGTAGTAATCAACACACTATGGTACTGGCATAAAAACAGATGCACTGATCAATGGAATAGAGAACCCAGAAATAAACCCATGCTCATATGGTCAATTAATCTGTGAAAAAGGAAGCCAAAGGGGGGGGGGGCAGCCTCTTCAATAAATGGTGCTGGGAAAACTGGATAGCTACATGTAAAAATAATAAAACTGGACTACTTTCTAACACAAAAATAAACTCAAAATGAATTAAAGACCTAAACGTGAGATCTGAAACCATAAAAATCCTAGAAGACAATGCAGGCATTCTCTGACAATTACCACAGCAACGTGAAGCAAGAGAAACAAAAGCAAAAATGAGACTACACCAAAATAAAAAGCTTTCCACAGCAAAAGAAACCATCAACAAAACAAGAAGGCAACCTACCGAAAGGGAGAAGATATTTGCAAATGATTTATCCAATGAGGAGTTAACATCCAAAATATATAAAGAACTCATATAACTCAACACCAAAAAACAATCCAATTAAAAAATGGGCAGAAAACCATTTGAATAGACCTTTTCCAAAGACATACAAATGGCCTACAGATGCATGGAAAGATGCTCAATGTCACTAATCTCCAGGGAAACACAAATCAAAACCAGAATGAGATATCACAGAACACCTGGTCAGAATGGCTAAAATAAAAAAGACAAACAACAAGTGTTAGCAAGGATATGGAGAACAAGGAACCCTCATGCACTGTTGGTGGGAATGTAAATTAGTATACTCACTGTGGAAATCAGTATGGAGTTTCCTCAAAAAATAAAAAATAGGGGCGCCTGGGTGGCGCAGTCGGTTAAGCGTCCGACTTCAGCCAGGTCACGATCTCACGGTCCGTAAGTTCGAGCCCCGCGTCAGGCTCTGGGCTGATGGCTCGGAGCCTGGAGCCTGTTTCCGATTCTGTGTCTCCCTCTCTCTCTGCCCCTCCCCCATTCATGCTCTGTCTCTCTCTGTCCCAAAAATAAAAATAAATAAATAAATAAATAAATAAAATAAATAAAAATAAATAAAAAATAGAACTACCATATGATCCAATAATTCCACTACAGGGTATTTACCCAAGAAAAATGAAAACACTAACTTTAGAAGATATATACACCCCTATGTTTATCTGCAGCATTACCTACAATAGCCAAGATATGGAAGCAACCTACATCCACTGATAGATAAACAGATAAGGAAGATGTGGTGTATGCATATATATTCCACATTATATATCTATGTACACACACACAAACAGAATATTATGCAGCCATAAAAAGGATGAGATCATCCATTTGCAACAAATTATGCTAAGTGAAATAGGTCTGAGAAAGTACAAATACCATACGATTTCACACATATGTGGAATCTAAAAAAAACAAATCAATAAACAAACAAAAATCAGAATCAGACCTAATAAATACAGAGAACAAACTGATGGTCGCCAGAGGGCAGGGGGTTGGGAGGGATGGGTAAAATATGTGAACAGCAGCGGGGGATACAATAGCATCATGTATAAACGTGATGAATCACTATGTTGTACACCTGAAGTTAACACTGTGTCAACTATACTCAAAAACTTTAAAAAAAAAAAAAAAAGAAAAGAAAGATCTTGGGTATTAACAGTGGGAGAAGGAGTCCTTTTTGTTTTAATTCTTTTTTTCTTTTTGAGGTTTAACTTACATAAAATCCACAAATCTTAAGTGTATTCATGAATACCTGAGTAACAAACATCCAGATAAAATAGAAAACATTGGAAATTTTAATTTGATAGTCACAATAAAAAATCCAATAGAAGACATGTTAAGTCAGGTAAAAGAATCAATCCAACAACAATGCCTAATCAATTACTAGTAACAGAGAGAACAGAGAAAATAAAAAAGAAGAATTAGGGCATATTACCATGAAATTTCAACATGGCAGAGAAAAGAACAGATCCTGAAATTAGTTTCCAGAAGGGGAAAAACAGTTTACAAAAGGATGAAAATAAAAATTAAGAACACCATCAGGACTATTACTACCAACACTGAAAGCCAACACACAACTTAATAACACTTCCCAATTTTGAGGAAAAATAATTTTCAAACCAACAATTCTATCAAAGGACAAAATAATGTTAACATCTCAAAAATTTACATCCCATTCACTTTTTTCTTACTGTGCAGATGATACAGTCCACCAAAATAAGTGAACAAATCAATACTGGGGAAAATGCAAGGATTAAATATGAGAGAGGAGAAGACATTGTGCCTGGACGATGGTAAAGGGAAGTCCTGGAGCCATGACTACATACTTGAGACTAGAAAACACCCACTTCAGATTGGAGCAGGAGTACTGAGCGGCTTCAGAGTTTGTCTAGGGAAAAAAAAGGGGGGGGGGGGGAAGAAGGAAGGAGTAGATGATATCATAGAGAATGTAGAATACAGAAGAATCAGCAACTGATACAGGTTGAAAACTAAGCAAATGATAAACAAGAAGGCATATGAGAGGATAAAGTACACACTTTGGTTCACCAAGTAAAAATATACACCTTGTTGAAATAATGTAAGTAGTAATTATTTAGTCAAAAATTATAATAGTTATGATAAGGGGGAAAAGAAACATTTCAGCAAAAAGAAGTGAACAGATATCTAAAGCTGATAAAATCAAGAAATAATGGTATATTATTTAGAATTATGGAATCAGGGGCACCTGGGTGGCTAAGTAGGTTAAGCATCCAACTTCAGCTCAGATCATGCTCTTGTGGTCTGTGAGATCGAGTCCCACGCTGGGCTGGCTATGTGCTGATAGCTCAGAGCCTGCAGCTGGATTCAGATTCTGTGTCTCCCTCTCTCTCTGCCCTTCCTCCACTCACATTCTGTCTGTCTCTCAAAAATAAATAAACATTAAAAAAATTAAAAAATTAAAAAAAGAATTATGGAACCAAAAGTCAGAAACAACGAGTAGAAAGTGGCACTAATGTGAATAGGAGCTGGGGAGAAAGAGGGCAGAAAAGTGATTTTATAAGCCATTTTTTCTTTTTCACGTTTTAAAATTAGTGTTTAACATAAAGTGTAGTATTAGTTTCAGGAACAGAATTTAGTGATTCATCAGTTACATATATACCTGGTACTCATCACAAGTGCCCTCCTTAATATCCATCACCTATTTAACCCATTCCCCACCCCCCCAACCCTGTAAGTCCTTTTTGACTTTAACTCAATATAAAAGAAGCAGGAAAATACAACCCCTTACTAGCTATTAAAGGGGAAAAAAGAAACTAACAGAAGCAGGAACAGTCTAATTTATAAAAATACTTCTAATTTGGTATCCTTTTTCTTCTATCTGAAAAACTTCCTATAACCTTTTCATGGTTCAGGTCTGCTGGTGATGTCTTTCACCTTTTGTCTACAGAAGTCTCAATTTTTGTCTTCATTTTAAAAAGATTTTGCAGTTGGGTAAAGAATCCTAGGTTTTTTCCTGCAATAATTTTCAGATGTCTTCCTATTGTCTTCTGGTTCATGTAATTTCAGAGAAGTCCGTCACTATTCTTTTACTTGTTCTTCTGTATGTTTTCTCTGTTAGCCTTTGAGGAATTTATCCTTATTCTGGTTTTCGGCAATTTAATTCTGATGTATCCTGGCATAGTTTTCTTTAGGTTTATTCTGTTCTAGGATCATTGCATTTCTTGGATCTGTGGATTTATGGTGGGTTATGGTTTAAACCATCAGTTCTTCAAATAATTTGTGTCCCTTTCCCCAACTCCCATTCTTTGTGGGACTCTAGTTTTATGTATGCAGACGGATTAATCATTCTATGAGGCCAGCATTACTCTAATACCAAAAACCAAAGGCATTATAAGTAAACTATAATAGGCTAATATCTATGCAAAAATCTTCAACAAAATATTAGCAAGTAGATTCCAACAATGCATAAAAAGAATTATACATTGTGACTCAGTGGGATTTATGCCAACCATACAAGGGTGGTTCAACATCCAAAAATCAACATAATTCATCTCATCAAAAGACTAAATTTAAAAAAAAAATTTTTTTTTTTTTAACGTTTATTTATTTTTGAGACAGGGAGAGACAGAGCATGAACGGGGGAGGGTCAGAGAGAGAGGGAGACACAGAATCTGAAACAGGCTCCAGGCTCTGAGCTGTCAGCACAGAGCCTGACGCGGGGCTCGAACTCAACAGAGTGCGAGATCGTGACCTGAGCCGAAGTCGGCCGCTTAACCGACTGAGCCACCCAGGTGCCCCAAAAGACTAAATTTTAAAAAAAATCACATGATTATACCAAAAGATGTAAAAAAAAAAAAAAAAAAAAAAAAAGACAAGGTCTAATACCCATTCATGATTAAAATCTCAGTAAATGAGCATAGAGGCACATTTCTCAACCTGATAAAGAATACCTACAAAAACCTTTTAGCTAAGGACACACTTAATGGTGATAAAGTTGGAAGTTTTCCCACTAAGATCAAGAGCAAGGCAATGATATCCTCTCTTACCACCGCCTTTCAATATCTTACTTGAAGTACTAGCTAATGCAGTAAGAACAGCGAATAAAAGGTATACAGACTGGGACGGAGAAGACTGTCTTTATTCACAGGTATGATCATCATCCCTATAGAAAATCTGAATGCATCAACAAAAACTCCTCAAATAATTATAGCAAGGTTGCAGGACACATAGTAAAGGTACAAAAGTAAATTGCCTTCCTATATACCAGCAATGAACAAGTGGAATTTGAAATATAAAACATGATACTATTTTCTTAAGTATTTTTAAAAATTTTTTAAATATTTACTCATTGTTGAGACAGAGACAGAGAGACAGAGAGCATGCAGCAGATGGGCAGAGAGAGAGAGGGAGACACAGAAACCAAAGCAGGCTCCAGGCTCTGAGCTGTCAGCACAGAACCCAATGTGAGGCCTTGAACTCATGAACCGTGAGATCATGACCTGAGCCAAAGTCGGATGCTCAAGCAACTGAGCCACCCAGGTGCCCCTAAAACATGATACTATTTACATTAACATACACAAAAAGAAGTACTTGTGTATAAATCAAACAAAATATGTATAAGATCTAAATGAGGAAAACTACAAAACTGTGATGAAAGAAATCAAGAAATAAATAAATGGAGAGATGTTCCATTTTCATGGATATGAACACACAATATTGTTAAGATGTCAGCTCTTCTCAACTTGATCTACAGATTCAATGCAATCAAAATCCCAGGAAGTTATTTTATGAATACCAACAAACTAATTCTAAGGTTTATGTGGAAAGGCGAAAGACCCAGAATAGTCAACACCATATCAAGAGAGAAGAACAAAGTTGGAAGACTGATGCTACATGACCTTGAGACATACTATAAAAGTAACATAATCAAGATAGGGTGCTACTGGGGAAAAAAAAAAAGCAAATAGATCAGTGGAACAGAAATATAGTGCCCAGAAATAGACCTATATAAATACAATCAACTGTTCTTTGACAAAAGAGCAAAGGCAATACAATGGAGGAAAGATAATTTTTCAATATATGATGCTAGAACAATTGGACATCCACGAGTAAAAAATAATTTAGAACCAGACCTTACACCCTTCACAAAAATTAACTCAAAATGGATCACAGTCCTAAGTGTACAATGAAAAACTGTAAAACCCCTAAGTAACATAGAAAAAAATCTAGATGACCTTTGGTTTACTGATGACTTTTTAGATATGATGACAAAGGCATGATCCATGAAAGAAATAACTGATAAGCTAGACTTCATTAAAATTAAAATTTTCTGTTCTCTGAAAGAAACTGTCAGAGAATAGAAAGACAAACCAGACAGTGGAATATCTAATAAAGTACTGTTATCCAAAATACGCCAACTCTTAAAATTCAACAATAAGAAAACAACTGATTAAAAAATAGGCCAAAGGGGGCGCCTGGGTGGCTCAGTTGGTTGAGTGTCCGGCTTTGGCTCAGGTCATGATCTCTCAGTTCATGAGTTTGAGCCCCATGTTGTTGGGCTCTGTGCTGACAGCTCAGAGCCTGTAGCCTGCTTCGGATTCTGTGTCTCCTTCTCTCTCTCTCTGTCCCTCCCCTGCTCATGCTCTGTCTCTCCCTCAAAAAAAAAAAAAAAAAAAAAAAAGGCCAAAGACCTTAACAGACACGTCACCAAAGAAGATGTACATATGGCAAATGAGCATATGAAAAGATGCTCCACATCTTATGTCATCAGGGAAATAAAAATTAAAACAATAAAATGTCACTGCACATTTATCAAAATGGCCACAATCCAGAACACTGATACCACCAAATGCTGGTAAGGATTCAGAACAATAAGAACTCTTACTCATTGCTGGCACGAATGCAAAATGGTACAGCTACTCTGGAAGACAGTTTGGTGGCTTCTTAAACAACTAAACCTATTTTTACCATGTGATCCAACAATCACACTCCTTAGGATTTACCCAAAGGAGTTGAAAACATAGGTCCATACAAAAGCCTCCACACGAATGTTTATAGCAGCTTTACTTACTAACTACAAAACTTGGAAAATATCTAAGATACTCTTCAGTAGATAAGTGGAGAAATAAAGTGTGGTACATCCAGATAATGGGATATTACTCACTGCTAAAGAGAAATAAGCTATCAAGCCATGAAAAGATACGGAGGAAACTTAAATGCATATTACTATACAAAGGAAGCAATCTGAAGAGACTACATAGTGAATGACTCCAATGTAGGATATTCTAGAAAAGGCAAAACTATGGAATAACTGTAAAGAGATTAGTGGCTGCTAGGGGTTGGGAGAGAGGGAAGGATGAATAGACAGAGCACAGAGGATTTTTAGGGCAGTGAAACTGCTCTGCATGATACTATGATAGACAAATGGCATTATGCATTTGTCCAAACCCACAGACTGTATAATACCAAGAGTGAATCCTAGTGTAAGCCCTGAACTCTAGATGATAATGATGTGTGCAGTGTAGGCTTATCAACCGTGCCACTCTGGTGTGGGATGTTGACAGCGGGAGGTTGTACATGTGTGGGGACACAGGGTAAATGGGAACCCTCTGTACTTTCTGTTCAATTTTGCTATGAACCTAAAACTGCTCTAAAAACTTCTCTAAAAAATAAAGGTTTTTCCCTTTTTTTAAAATTTTTATTTCAGAGAGAGAGCACGCGAGCGAGGGGCAGAGGAGGAGAGAAAGAATACTAAGCAGGCTCCACACTCAACACAGAGCCCCCTACATGGGGCTTGATCCCACAACCCCAGGATCATGACCTAAGCATGTCAAGAGTCGGACACTCAACTGACTGAGCCACCCAGGTTCCCCTCCTCTAGTTTTTTAAAACACAAGAACTTTAGATGGCTAATACAGATACGAAAACATATTTAGCTTTATAAATTAAAATGAAATACTGTTATTTTTTCACTCAAAGAACCAAACACTAAAACCCAACAATATTCAAGTGTTAGTGACATTTTGGGACAATGGATTTTCATATGTTGATGGTTGGAATGTAAACTGGTACAGCAGTCTGCCCCTTATTCATGATTTTATTTTCCATGGTTTCAGTTAACTGTGGTCTGAAGCAGATGATCCTTCTGACGTATCATCAGAAGGTCAGTAGTAGCCTAACTCTATGTCACAATGCCTACATCATTTGCCGCACTTCATCTCATCATGTAGGCATTTT